>NC_057713.1:5901911-5910852 GCF_004010195.1 Chiloscyllium plagiosum
CACATTCTCCCCATGTCTGTGTGGAGTTTACACATTCTCCCCGTGTCTGTGCGCGGAGTTTACACATTCTCTCCGTGTCTGTGTGGAGTTTCCACATTCTCCCCATGTCTGTGTGGAGTTTACACATTCTCCCCGTGTCTGTGCGGAGTTTACACATTCTCCCCGTGTCTGTGCGGAGTTTACACATTCTCCCCGTGTCTGTGTGGACCTTACACATTCTCCCCGTGTCTGTGTGGAGTTTACACATTCTCCCCGTGTCTGTGCGGAGTTTACACATTCTCAGTGTGAGTTTCCTCCAATTGTTCTGGTTTCCTTCTACAATCCAAAGATGTGCAGGTCAGGGCCATGCTAAATTGCCTATAGCGTTCCAGAATGTGTAGGTTAAATGCAATAATCATGGGTAAATATAGGATAATAGGGGAGTGGTATGGGACTGGGTGGGTTACTCTTTGGAGGGTCAGTGTGGATTTGTTGGGCTGAAGGGCCGGAGAGTTTCAGAGATGAAGGGGGATTGGACAGACTGAGGTTGCTTTACTTAGAGCCGAGGAGATTGAGAGGGGACGTGATTGAGATGGATAAAATTATGAGGGACGTAGATAGGGTAGAGAGGAAGGAACTTTCCCCTATGTTGGAGGACTCAGTTAACAGGATGAATAGATTGAAGGTGAGGGGCAGGAGGTTTAGAAAGGGGGGTGAGGAAAACATTTTCCCCCAGAGGTGGTGGGAATCTCGAACCCATTGCCCAAAAGAGTGGGAGAGGCAGAATCCCTCATCACATTGAAGAAGTATTTCGATGTGCTCTTGCAATGACAAAACTATGGGCCAAATGCTGAAATGGGATGAGAATAGTCAGCGGCGTGTTATTGACTGGTATGGACACGACAGACTGAAGGACTTTTTTCTGTGCCGTAAATCTTGCTGTAGTTTATAATATGACATTATATGATGGAGTAATTCCAGTGAAAGTCATTCAAAGTCACAAGTTGTCATCATGTCACAGTGTCACCAACGTATTTCTGTTGCATAACATTACTGGTTTGCACAATTTTCTTCACAATAATGATTTGCAATTGTATGGGTCCACAGGAAATAGAGTAAAAGCTTTTTTCACATCTGTGTGAGAATTTGAAGAAAATGATATTGGCTTAGCCTAATGAGGTACTCCTCAGCTAAAGTAGGACACCAAAATTAAAATCTACCCTAGATGATGGGGAAAGTGCCCTTGCAAGTGGGTGGCACTGCTACCTCACAGTGCCAGGGTCCTGGGTTCAATTCCCACCTCAGGCCACTGTCTGGGTGGAGTTTGCACATTCTCCTCATGTTTGTATGGGTTCCCTCCGGGTGCTCCAGATTTCCTCCCACAGTCCAGAGATGTGCAGGTTAGGGTGGATTAGCCGTGCTAAATTGCCCCTAGTGTTAGCTTCGTTAGTCAGGGCTAAGTATAGGATAGGGGAATGGGTCTGGGTGGGTTACTCTTTGGAAGGTCAGTGTAGACTTGTTGGGCCAAAGGGCCTGTTTCATACTGTACAGAATCTAATCTAATAATTTGAAAGTCAATATTACTGATTGTCAACACTATCACTGATTGTGTTGAGTGGCTATGACATGTTATTGCTGTTTGGAAACTTTTTAAGGTTGATTTACATTTCTAAATTGTGCATGTTAAAATAGAGGTACATTAGTTTTTGTATCATTTTTGTGTCCTGTATGGTGGTTCAGGGTTGTCTGGAAATTTGCTTACATGAGCTTAAATGAGGCTTTTAAAAACCAAGCAGTCTGCAGCATCCGTAACGTAAATAAATCTTCAGCTTTTTAAAATGTAATCATGCAATGTAGGCATTGCTGGATAAGCTAGCTTTTATTTTCTATCCCTTGTTGACCTTGAACTGAAGTAGCTTTATTGCCCCCTTGAGAAGGTGGGGGTGAGCTGCCTTCTTGAACCACTGCAGTCCATGTGCTGTAGGTAGATCCACAATGCCCTTAGGGAGGGAATTCCAGGATCTTGTTCACAGCTCAAGCAGATTACATTTATTTGGACACTGTTGTCTATGACAACAGGAGCCTGAAGACTACCTACGGTGCCAGCACAGCCATCTTGGATATCTTAGCCTATCATAATATGTACTCCTCAGTCTGACTGTCCCCTCAATCTCCAAACGTGTGAAAACTCTGGATTTTACATTTCTGAACTCAAGGCTTCTACCACCACAAGTCCCGCTTTCCTGCACGAGGCCTGTATTCAATAGAACCTTTAGAATGTAATAAATACCTGACACAATGGTTGGTTGAAGAGGTGGGGGCAAACACAAGAGACAATGATCTCGGAGGATCATCGTGTGGGGGGAGCTGTTCAGACCGGGGTGGGTACGTACAACAGTTTTGAGATTGGGAACCAGGAGCTATTACGTGTCATGAACATGGCCACAATGGGTGATTGGTGCCTTGGTAGGAGTTAGAGAGTAAGCAGATGACGTAAGATCAAAAGACCATAAGACATAGGAGCTGAAATTAGGCCATTCAGCCCATCGAATCTGCTCCACTATTCAATCAAAGCTGATAAGTTTCTCAACCAGATTCAACCACTGTCTGCCTTAATCCTTGATCCCTTGATATTCAAGAACCTATCTATTTCAGTCTTAAGTGCACTCAATGATCTGGCCTCCACAGCCTGAGGCAGTGGCAGTGAATTCTATAGAAGGTTGGTCTTCTGCAGTAAATTTGGAGAAAGTGAGGACCGCAGACGCTGGAGATCAGAGTCAAGAGTGTGGCGTTGGAAAAGCACAGCAGGTCAGGTAGCATTCGAGGACCAGGAGAATCAACGTTTCGGGCCGGAGCCCGAAATTCCTGATGAAGGGCTCCGCCCTGAAACATTGATTTTTCTGCTCCTCGGATGCTGCCTGACCTGCCGTGTTTTTCTAGCAACACACTCTCACTTCTACAGTAAATGATGGTTCATGAATGAGGGTGTTAGATGCATGGTTGCGTTTCAGAAGCTGAGCTTGCTCTCCTTGGAGGGAAAGAGATTGAGGGGACAGTCAGACTGAGGAGTACATATTATGATAGGCTAAGATATCCAAGATGGCTGTGCTGACACCGTAGGTAGTCTTCAGGCTCCTGTCTGGCCGCATCGTTCTCTTTCTCTCCTTCCTTGTTTTTTTCCTGCTCTTCCTTCATCTTCTGATGTCATAGGGAGGTCAGGGTGGTGCTTGGCAGGTCATTGGCTGTGGTGGTACCTGGAACAAGGGTTTCTGGGTACTTTAGACCCAGAGTGTGGACTTAGGGACTCGGCGGGTCTTAGGCTGTGGTTAGTCACCAGCTTCAGGCAGCAGTAAGCCTGTGGCATGGAGACTCCTAGGACCTGGGACACCTTGCAGAAGCCCTTGGTCCATGTTTGAAGATCCATTGGTTCAGAAGGTGAACTCTATTTATGTAATTTCTTTCAATTCTCTTTGCAACTCAAAATGGTGCTGGATAGTGAGGACAAAACACTTCTCATCTATCTTGTATCTGTGACAATAAATAACCCATTATAAATATGTTAGATGAGGTAAAGGAGTTTGCATTAGCTAATGGCACTAGGGCCAGGCGCCAGAGAGGCTTGAGGATGTGGGGGAATGTGAGTAGACAGGGCGAGTCATAACAAGATGGAACTCACTGTCCATGAGGATTTGGGAGGTGGGCATGATGAATGTTCTCAAAAAGAAAATTTGTTGGGCACATGTGGGAAATAAGACAGGAAAAGGCAAGGACAAGATGGGCTGGACAAGATGGGCTGGACAAGATGGGCTGAACGGCCTCCTATTATGCCATAGCAACTCTGTCTGTAGCCTTTGAGAAAACCCTAAAGCTTTCATTGTTAGTCTTTGTAGTTTCCTGCCAACTGAGATCTAATTCAACACCAATCTTCCAATTATGTATCCAGGGGAGATGATGTGTATTGCTAACGTCACTGGTTGAGTAATGCAGATGGATAGAGTAATTCTGAAGGGATTCAATCCCACCCCAGTAGCTGTTGGAATTCAAATCCAATTCATAAATCTGGAATTGAAGACTCGTCTCAGTCCTGATGACCCACAAAACTTCATCACTCATCCGGTTCACTCATACCCTTCAGGGAGGGAGATCTGCCGTCCTTACATGGAGTCATAGAGATGTACAGCAAAACAGACCCTTCGGTCCAACCCATCCATGCCAATAGACAATAGACAATAGACAATAGACAATAGGTGCAGGAGTAGGCCATTCAACCCCTCGAGCCCGCACCCCCATTCAATATAATCATGGCTGATCATTCCTAATCAGTATCCTGTTCCTGCCTTATCTCCATAACCCTTGATTCCATTATTTTTGAGAGCTCTATCCAACTCTTTCTTAAATGAATCCAGAGAGTGGGCCTCCACTGCCCTCTGTGGGGCAGAGCATTCCACACAGCCACTACTCTCTGGGTGAAGAAGTTTCTCCTGAGCTCTGTCCTAAATGGTCTACCCCGTATTTTTAAGCTGTGTCCTCTGGTTCGGGACTCACCCATTAGTGGAAATATGTTTCCTACTGCCAGAGTGTCCTTACCAGTGTTTTGTACAGCTGCAGAAGCACCTCTTTGCTTCTGTACTCAATTCCTCTTGTTATGAAGGCCAGCATGCTATTATCCTTCTTCACTACCTGCTGTACCTGCATGCTTGCCTTCATTGACTGGTGTACAAGAACACCCAGATCTCTCTGTACTGCCTCTTTACATAAATTGATTCCGTTGAGGTAGTAGTCTGCCTTCCTGTTCTTGCCACTAAAGTGGATAACCACACATTTATCCACATTAAACTGCATCTGCCATGCATCTGCCCACTCACCTAACTTGTCCAGGTCACCCTGTAATCTCCTAACATTTTCATCACATTTCACATATGCCAATCAGATATCCTAAATTCATCTAGTCCCATTTGCCAGCACTGGGCTCATATCCCTCCAAACCCTTCCTATTCATATACCCATCCAAATGCCTTTTAATTACTGTAATTGTATCAGCCTCCACCATTTACTCTGGCAGCTCATTCCATACACACACCACCCTCTGCGTGAAAAAGTTGCCCCTTGGATCCCTTTTAAATCTTTCCCCTCTCACCCTGAACCTATGGCCTCTTGTTGTGGACTCCCCCACCCCAGGGAAAGGCCCACGTTGGTCTGGCCTATGTGTGATTCCAGACTCACAGTGATGTGGTTGATTCTGAAATAGCCCAGAAAGCCTCAGGCAACTAGGGATGGGTAACAAATGCCCGTATTGCCGGCTATTCCCACATCCCATGACAGAATATAAGGGGGAGGGGGTAAAGATAATGTTGACTGACAATGGGATTAAGATAACACAATAATGCTGATGCCTGGAATGGTAGGACATCTTTGTTATTCAGTCACAGGATGATGGCATCACGAACAGCATTTCTTGCCCATCCCTAATTGCCCAGAGGGTAGCTCAGAGTCAACTTCATCACTGTGGGTCTGGAGCTACATGTAGGCCAGACCAGGTAAGGATGGCAGATCTCCTTCCCTAAAGGGTATTAGTGAACCTGATGAGTTTGCCATAAACAATCATCATTGGACTCCTAATTCCAGATTTATTTTTTATTGAATTCGAATTCCACCATCTGCCATGGCAGGATTCGGACCACATTCCCAGAACATTACTTCTGTCTCTGGATTAGCAGTTGAGCAATAAGACTGGACTCGGCCATCCTTTCCCCATACAGTCAGTTCTTCCATCATCGATTGGCTGTGTTCTTGTGCAAAACCCCATTACAGAAAAATTGAGCTTTGGAAACAGTGCTTGTGTTGGCGATGTAATCAGTTAAAAACCAACACACATTTTAAAAGGTCGCGCCGCAGAAAGAGCATCCCCAATTCTTCAATCGCGTTATAACAAATTTGTGTTGACGAAACGTGTTATAATAGAAAGACCTACACTCGTATATAAAGAGAGATTGGATCAGTTAGGACTGTATTCACTGAAGAATTGATTGAATTGAATTGCATTTATTGTTACGTGTACCGAGTGAAAAACTTTGTCTTGTGAGCAATACCGGCAGATCACAGAGTTAAGTAGTGTAGATAAATAAATAATAGGTAAACAGCAGCAAAAACAAACGCACAGGTACAGGCGAATGTTAAGAGTTTGTGAGTCCATTCAGTATCCTAACAACAGTAGGGTAGACACTGTTTTGAAACCAGGGTGGGATGGATCTTTGAGAATGCTGGCGGCCTTTCCTTGACAACGGGCCTGGTAGATGGATTCCAAAGATGGGAGGTTGGCCTTTGTGATTGTCCGGGCCGAGTTCACCACTCTCTGTAACCGTCTCCGATCTTGAATGGTACAGTTGTCATGCCAGGTAGTGCTACATCCAGACAGAGTTAATGGACAGGTGGGCAATCCCCCATGGAGGTTACATTGTCTTCATTCTATCTCAAAGACCAGCGTGGAATTATAAATAGTATTTGATCTGGAACAGGTAACCCTTTCTAATGCCTTCTCTGTGGACTCTAATGAGAGGATTTGTTACAGGTTTAGCCATAGATTAGAGAGAAATCTCACAGGACAGAATCCAGCCCTGGAGTGAAACACTGATGCTGGAGGAACATTGATTAGTGAGACAAGGAGCCCTGGTCTAATCACATTACAGGAATATCAATCCATGACCTTTCCTTTCATTCGTGAATGCATCCACGGTTTAATCATCAATTCCCTCTTCACAGTAGCAAAATGTACCGCTCACAGCTTAATTACTTTAAAATCTCGTAATATTCAACACACATCAAGTGTGCCCACGATGGCTTTCATCTTTTTCAGAGAAAGGCTTTGGCAAGTTGTAGCAGTACGTGACAAAACAACAGAAACCACTTACCTTTATATAGCAATCGGACGATTATAGAATACTACACAGGTTCACCATCAAACAAGAGTTAGGAACACAGAAATATCTCTCTCAAAAGTATCAAAACTACCCAGCCCTGAAGAAGTCATACTGGACTCGAAACACTAACTCTGTTCCTCCCTTCAAAGTTGCTGCTGAGTTTCTCCAGCCTTCTTTGTATTGGTTTCAGATTCCCAGCAATATTTTGCCTTTAGTGGATGTACTCTAGTTGTATCAAGTTTTGATGATTCCTACTTTCTATTTACATTTTTGGGTTTCTTTGGGTTGGTGATGTCATTTCCTGTGGTGATGTCATTTCCTGTTCTTTTTCTCAGGGGGTGGTAGATGGGGTCTAACTCGATGTGTTTGTTGATGGAGCTCCGGTTGGAATGCCATACTTCTAGGAATTCTCGTTCATGTCTCTGTTTGGCTTGTCCTAGGATGGATGTGTTGTCCCAGTCGAAGTGGTGTCCTTCCTTATCTGTATGTAAGGATACTAGTGAGAGAGGGTCATGTCGTTTTGTGGCTAGTTGATGTACTCTAGCTGTTTTAGATTTTTGCTC
This sequence comes from Chiloscyllium plagiosum, assembly GCF_004010195.1. Lineage (NCBI taxonomy): Eukaryota > Metazoa > Chordata > Chondrichthyes > Orectolobiformes > Hemiscylliidae > Chiloscyllium > Chiloscyllium plagiosum. Next base: position 5,909,371 of record NC_057713.1, read on the forward strand.
CTTGTCTTGTTTTGAAGGCCAGCAGAGGCTGAGCTCAGCACTGCATTGTCAGGGACACCAGTATCACCATCCCTGGGTACATCCTGGCCCACCAGAGATACACAGTCATGTGTCTGAATTACCCTGGGAGTCCTCAACACTGACTCAGCCTTGCTAGAATTGTTCCCGGGATGTGGATCCATCCGATAAGGAGGCCTTGGGCAAACGTCGAGATTCGAAGAATGGGAGGAGCTATCTTTGAAAGGGATAGACAGGGTAGATTCAGGTAAGGCACTTGTCCTGGTCAGGGAGCCTCAAACCAAGGGACACTGTTCAAAAATAAGGCAGGGGGTGTGTTAGAATATTTGTTTTATTATTTGGAGGGCATTGAGTCACTGGAATTCTCTATCCCTGAGAGGTATGGAAGCTCAGTCACTGAGTAAGTTTAAGGTGAAGATCAACAGATTCCTGATGACCAATGCCGGCTGATCTTTAATGGGGAGGGGGCTTCCAAGGTTATGGGGAGAAACCAAAAAGTGGAGTTGAAGATTATCAGATCAGCCATGATCTCATTGAATGGGGGAGCAGGCTCGATGGGCTGAATGGCCTACTTCTGCTCTTACATCTTGTAGTGCGCTATGATGGGAAATGTGGGAGAGTCACGTCCAGGATTATCGGGATGGGGTGGACATTAAAGAGTCGGGTTAGCCATTGCATTGAGTGGTGGGGTAGGCTGAATGGGCTGAATGGCCTACTCCTCTCCCTGTGTTCCTACAATTCTGAAAGCCATGACATTTCATAACATCAGGTTCAACCTGAGCAAATCACACCTCCTACAGATTACCACCTCCCACACTTCCCTCAGCTGATGCATCAATATTTCTCCATGATGTACGTCATTAAGAAGATGCACTGAGAATGGCAAGGGTTCCAAATGCACTCTGGATGGGGCACCGTAATGCCCATTACTGAGAATGGCTCTGTCTGAATTGACTGAGACCCGAAAGACATACAAAGACAAAATGCTGAGGACGCTGGAAAGAAAGGACACAAAAAATCGCTGGAGAAACTCGGCATGTCTGGCAACAACTGTGAAGAGAGAATCAGAGTTAACGTTTCAAGTCTGGTGTGACTCTTCTTCTGAACCTGGGGACACTCAAATTCAAAACTTTGGGTTTGGAAAAAGGGTCACACTATACTCAAAACATTAACTCGATTTCTCCCTCAGCAGGCGCTGCCAGACCTGTTGAGTTTCTCCAGCAACCTTTGTTGTTGAATCTGAAAGCCGTATCTGTCCCACTGGACCCACAGGAGTTAGGAACAGAACCAATATGAGAGAAAAACCGACTTAACCACCTTTCCACTAATCTTATGTAAAACATATATATCATTGAGGCACAGGGGAATACACCATAGAAACAGGCCCTTTGGCCCAACACGTTTTTTTTTTAGATTAGATTACTTACAGTGTGGAAACAGGCCCTTCGGCCCAACAAGTCCACA
>NC_057713.1:5910876-5911753 GCF_004010195.1 Chiloscyllium plagiosum
TGTGGGAGGAAACCGGAGCACCCGGAGGAAACCCACGCAGACACGGGGAGAACGTGCAAACTCCACACAGTCAGTCGCCTGAGTGAGGAATTGAACCCGGGTCTCTGGCGCTGTGAGGCAGCAGTGCTAGCCACTGTGCCGCCCACGTTCATGTTGACCAGGTTTCCTAAACTAAACTAAAGTAGACAAATGGGATGCTGGATGAGCACAGCAAACCAGGCAACATCAGGAGGTGGAGAAGTCAACGTTTCAGGCATTAATCCTTCTTGACTTCTCCACCTCCCGATGCTGCCTGGTTTGCTGTGCTCTTCCAGCCTCCTCTTTGACTGCTTTCGATTCCAGCCTCTGCAGTTTGTTTTTTGCCCTAAACTGAACTAGTCCCATTTGGATGCTTTGGCCCATTACCCTCTCTACCTTTCCTATTCATGTGCACGTCCAAATGCCTTTTAAATGTTGTAATCATACCCACCTCCACCACTTCCTCTGGCAGCTCACTCTATAAACATACCACCCTCTGCATGAAAAGGTTGCCCCTCAGTTCCCTTATAAATCTTTCCCCTCTCTTTCCCTGTTGCCTCCAGGTTGCATATTAAGTATTAGTCATGTTTGTAAAATTGCAGATACGTTATGGTTCATCATGGGATGATTGGAATGCCGAGAGCACACCTTTAGGGAGACAGACCCCCATTATCAAACCCATCATTCTGTGTTTGACATGACCAATCACAGGAAGGGGGTATGCAGGTTCAGCAGGTAATAAAGAAGGCAAATGGAATCCTGGCATTTATTGCCAAAGGAGTGGATTATGAAAGTAAAGAAGTGTGGTTACAATGATGTAAGGCATTGGTGAGACCGCACCTGGAGTATTGTATCCTGT
>NC_057713.1:5912253-5916660 GCF_004010195.1 Chiloscyllium plagiosum
TTCCTGTTAACATCGCTGTTTCCTCTTTAATATCTCAAGCTGCTTTCTTAACACTTTGGAAAATGATCACAATTTGATGCCCTCCTTCTGCATTGCTCCTGTTCCAATGACTCAATCAGAAATGTTTGACATATCCTTGGCACTGGGCTACTTGGAGACACTAATTTTTAAGACGCGAGCTTATTATTAGATCTGGTGGTGGAACTTGACAAGGACATGGGATTGTCTCTTTTTACCAATGTCTTTGTGATAATGGTCTTGTTGGAATGCACAATGCCCACTGAGAGTGCGCAAAAATGCTCATTTATGAGGTGGTGTCACACAGAAGTCTGCCTTCAAACTAAAATCTGAAGATTAAAACTGCTGCAGAATTTTGGACAACTGCAAAGTATTCCAAAACACTTTCCAGCCTGACAAGTCTTTTTTAAATACATGGTCACCTGGTACAATATCAGAAAATGGGATAGCCAATATATACACAGCAAGCTCCCATAGACTACAATGTGACAATGACCAGGTACGTTTTTGTCAGAGATTGCGTTTGAAAGTGGAATGTTTGCCGGCTGCCTGAAGAGAACCTTTGAATATTGGCACAAGATTTCTAAAAAATTTCCTTTGTTTTTCATTCTTTAAATAATCCTTTGATGGTTCAGAACTTGAGTTTTAAAACAAAGAACAACAAAGAACATTACAGCACAGGAATAGGCCCTTCAACCCTCTAAGCCTGTACCAACACATTTTGCCCTTCTATACTAAAACTGGAAAAGCACAGCAGGTTAGGAATTCTGATGAAGGGCTTTTGCCCGAAACGTCAATTTTTCCTGCTCTTCGGATGCTGCCTGACCTGCTGTGCTTTTCCAGACCACTCTAATCTAAACCCTGGGCATAATTCTCAGACTTGTTCTAGAATCTCCAAACAGTATCTTTATCTACGTTGTCTTTCCCTGTTAACATCGCTGTTTCCTCTTTAATATCTCATATCCACTTACAGGATCCCTATCCCTCTATTCCCTTCCTATCCATGTATTTGTCCAAGTGTTTCTTGAATGCTGCTATTGTATCTGCTTCCACCACCTCCTCCGGCAGTGGTATCCCTGGCACTCCCTACCTTTGTGTGAAAAACGTGCCTTGCACATCTCTTTTAAACTTCCCCCCTCGCACCTTGAACCTGTGTCCCATGGTAATTGACCCCTCCACCCTGGGAAAAAGCCTCAAACTTTACATTCCATCCATGCCATTCACAATCTTACCCTCAACCTCCTGCGTTCCAGTAAAAAACAATATTTACATTCCATAGAAAATAGGAGCAGCGACAGACCATTTAGCCTTCAAACCTGTTCTGCTATTCAAGAGGATCATGGCTAACCATCCAACTCAGTCCCCTGTTCCCACTTTCTCTCCATACCTGTTAATCCCTAAGGACTGTATCTAACTCCTTCTTGAAAACATTCGATGTTTTGTCCTCGGTCGCTCTCTGTAGCAGAGAATCCCACAGGCTCCCCACTGTCTGGGTGAAGACATTTCTCCTCATCTCAGTCTGAAATGGCCCACCCTGTATCCTTAGACTGTGACCCCCTGGTTCCAGGGGACAGTGCTGTTTGGCTGGCAAGTTGACTGCAATTGGTCAAAGATTAGTATCCTTTATTCTCGCATGGGATGTGGGATGTAGCTCAATTGTCAGCTGGATCTTTAGTCACCTAGATGCCATCTCAAAATCTTTCCCTCCACCTCTCCATCTCGCTCTCCTCCTTTAAGGCAAACCTTAAATCCCCTTATCCAAAATTCTACCAACACTCCCCCCCCACATTTTGTCCCGTAACTCATAACAAAAGTGACTTTGGGTGTTTTTACCACATGATATAAATTCAGTGGTGAGCAAACTGCTAACGTTCATCTGCTGGCAAGATCGCCACAAATGCTTGACGTAACAGTTGGAACACATTAAGCCATACAAAGCATCAATGGTCAGTAGCAGCAGTGTGTACCATCTACAAGATGCATTGTAGAAATTCATCAAAGATCCTCTGACAGCACTTTCCAAACGCACCACCATTTCTCTCGAGAAAGCCAGCTGCAGCAGATACATGGGAACACCACCCCCTGCAAATTCCCCTCCAAGCCCCTCACCATCTTGACTTGGAAATATATCACCGTTCCTTCACTGTCACTGGGTCAGAGACCTTGACTTCACTCCCTAACGTGGATTGAGGGTCTATCTACAGCACACGGACTGTAGCAGTTCAAAAATGGCAACTCACCCCCACCTTCTCAAAGGGCAAATAGGGACGGGTAATAAATGCTGGCCCAGCCAGCGACACCCACATTCCATGAGAGAATAAAAATAGAAACTTGGGGATTAGCTTCGAGTTGTAAGGTGTCAGGGTTTGGCAGTTCATCACCACCTTCTCAATGGGCAACTAGGATGGGCAGTTAACAGTGACCTAGGCAGCAATGTCCACTCCTGAACATTTTATTTTGTTTTCAAAGATAACTAATCCATCCAATTCGAACAAATTTGAAAGTTTGTGCATGTTGAGACTTCAATTTCAACGAGAATTTGTGTATTGCGACTTTTCTTCAGGCTTCTATTAACACTTTTCAAACTGTGAGAGGTGGGTAGAGATGAGAAGTTAACTATTGTGGGAATAATAAATCAGGCAAAACTATTGGAAGTCTCAGTTGTTAGCATCTCTGTTTTGTTATGAGAAGATTAATTTACTTTTACTAAGTGAATACAAGGAATGGTTCGTACTTAGAAAGTGAACCCACAGCGTGCTTCAGCAACGTTCCATGGAAAGGAGAAATGTTTCAGGGTAATAACCTTCCATTGGAACAGGAAAATGCAGTAAAGGAACCATTTTTAAGTAATGTTGTCTTTGCCTTGAGGGTACCCTCCATTGTGTTGTGTGGCACCGTATTCGATGGGACAGACTTCAAACAGATCTAGCAACCCAAGACCGGGCATCCATAAGGCGCTACAGCAACAGAATTGTACTCCAGCACAACCTGTAACCTCATGGCCCGGCATATCCCCCAATCAAACACGAGGAGTAGCGAAAGAATCATGATTGTTTGTGGGAGATGGAAACTAACTGCCTCCGTTCCTACAATATACAGTAAACGTCTTTCGTCATGATGGCAATAACAGAGGGATGATTGATTTTCGAGTTCTGTCATTTGACTTTAATACCAGGGGCTGTCATGGCCTGAAATGCTTTTGGAAAGAGACAAAACTCTCACTTAAAGTGGCCATGACAATTACCAGCCCACACAGCTTCGTGAAACCAGTGTGGAATAAACAAAACCAGTCTGAACTGAAACCGACACGTGTTGTAGCTGCCCAGAGCTTGTTTGTGGGTATTTCTTTGAGCTGACACTAGACAATTTAAGAAAATTGTAGCATTTCATGCAGCTCAAATCATGGCCTTTACAGACAGATAACAAAATGTCTCTGAGAGTGGCAATTGAGCTTTAGTAAAATAGGGCTAGAACACGGACAGTAAGACTCCTCTTTAACATTCCCCTCTTGCAATGTTTCATGAAAGGCATGGAATCCAGATCACACTGTAAGGCAGGAGAAGGTTCACATCTCTTATTATGATTTACATCTTCTTGGGAGTTTTTACACATACAGGAGCCTTGCATACAATAAGTGAAATGGAAAATAAACTTCCTTATATGGTCTACACCAAGAAGCATATGTTTTAAAGAGCTGCTAGTGGAAGAAGAGATAAGAGATGGCTTTGTGACTGCTGAAGTGGAGCTGCAGAACACTCTCTCTCTCTGTCACACCAGATTGGAACTTGACTGGGTATAAAGATTAGATTACTTAGTGTGGAAACAGGTCCTTCGGCCCAGCAAGTCCACACCGACCCTCCGAAAAGCAACCCACCCAGACCCATTCCCCTACACCTAACACTACGGGCAATTTAACATGGCCAATTCACCTAACCTGCACAGTTTTGGAATATGGGAGGAAACCGGAGCACCCGGAGGAAACCCACGCAGACACGGGGAGAATGTGCAAACTCCACACAGTCAGTCGCCTGAGGCGGGAATTGAACCCGGGTCTCTAGTGCTGTGAGGCAGCAGTGCTAACCACTGTGCCACCATGCCGCCCACCATAAAATGGCATTAAAAGAAGTATCAGAATGGAACACCGACAAAATTAATCATGGCTGATGTTTCAAGACATCAATGAAATAACCATAGTCTTGAGTTGAATTCCTACATCTCAAGGACACCCTTTAAACTTGGCTTCCTTTTGTAATGAAACTTGTGCTTTGTGTGTGTGAGTGAGTGAGTGTGTGTGAGACAGAGAGTGAGTGTGTGTGTGTGTGTGTGAGAGTGTGTGTATCTGTATGTGTGTGTGTGAGTGAGTGAGTGTGTGTGTGAGAGAGAGTGAGT
>NC_057713.1:5917335-5950253 GCF_004010195.1 Chiloscyllium plagiosum
TGTGTGAGCGTGTGTCTGTATGTGTGTGTGAGTGAGTGAGAGAAGAAGTGAGAGTGTGTGTGTGTGCGTGCATGCACTTTTGTGTGTGCACCTTTGTGTGTATGTGAGAGAGAGAGTGTGTGTGTGTGTCTGTGTGTGTGTGGGTGCGTGTGTTTGAGAGAGAGAGAGTCAGAAAGAGATTTTCGGGGTTAGAAGATGATAAAATTGCTTTTTCTTTAACTCAAGGAAACCTTGTAACTGGCTGTTTAATGTGACGGTGAAAATGAGCCAGTTACATTTTAATTGGAAAGATATAACCTTGGGTTAAAAGAAAAGTTTGTCATAGCCAATTGGGAAAAGTGAAAAGATGGGAATCGAATCACTTCTTACCTGGTCATTACAAAATCAGTCAGTCTTTCGTTGGCTGTGAAGTACTTCAAGGTACTCTGAAGTGGTGAAAGGTGCTATATAAATGAGGTTATTTATTTTCTTTAAAATGTTTTAGAACCATTGCACTAATCTTAAAAGAGACGTTATTCTGTTTTGTCCTACACTGAGTGTTTGTTTGATTTGTATGGTATAGTTTTTGCCTCATTAATGTTTAATCTTAGTATCAAACATGTTCTTTTTATTTAATTATGCATGTATGCACACATTTTGTGTGTATGCATGTGTAAGAGAGAGAGAGAGAAAATATGTGTGAATGTGAGATTGTGACCTTAATTAACAAGAAAACTAACAGTTCATTAAATGAGCATGCAGTGTCGAACTGTGCATTGATCATTTCTGTTTGCATTTTGCTTGCATTCCCCTTGTTTGACATTATATAGATCAGGAGGTTTATTAATAGGAAGTTAATTAGCAGAGAGGTGAACTTGACCCTTTGCCTACATTTTCATTTAACATATGAGTGAATATTTCTTCCAAAAAAATGTTATATTGGCATTGATCACAATATGAAACAACTTGCAGGATCATGCATTGCTACAATAAAGATGTGATGACTTTATTATCTCCCTCTCATTTTAGCTCACAACATACATTGAATATATTTCCTAGTTCCCAAAGTGGCCAAAGGTTTTTTTTTTGCATTAAACTTAAAACAAAACAATCCATCAACCAGCTTTCTTTAATAAACACATCATTATTGATTTATTATAGAACAAAAGAGGAGGCAAAGTTGTTGTGGTAATGTCACTGGGTTAGTAATCTCAAGCCCTAGGCTGATGGCTTGGACAGAGGTTTAAAATCCACCACTATTCAATTCACTAAAAATCACTGGTGGGTAGTTTGTCAAAGGGAATTAGTTCTCAGCTTAACTGTCTTGTTTCTGAATGAGAAAAGCTCTTGTGAATACTGATTGTCCTGTTGAAGAATGAGTGGAAGACTTCTCAATGCTTGATTCCCTGAGCATTCTGCATCCGCCAAGACCTCAGAGACATGTGTCTGTGTTGGTGACCGCAGTCTGGATTTGTTATTGTGCAGAAGGAAGCAAGTCAGCATAGAAATACCATGTCTACACTGACCAAACTAAACACTAAACTAAACCTATTTGATCCTCAGCCTACTCTTCACTGATCCTCTTCCCTAGAGTCAATTTCCTGGTTTTATTCACTATTTCCTTGCACTTTCTTTTTATTGAAATAACCATCCAATGTCCTCCTCAATTGAACCTTCCTCCACCACAATTCAAGGTGAAAGTGAGGACTGCAGATGCTGGTGATCAGAGTTGTGTTGGAAAAGCACAGCAGGTCAGGCAGCATCCGAGGAGCAGGAGAATCGGCATTTCGGGCCCTACCTGATGAAGGGCTTTTGCCTGAAACGTTGATTTTCCTGCTCCTCAGATGCTGCCTGACCTGCTGTGCTTTTCCAGCACCACACTCTCCACCACAATTCAAGGTAGTGCATTCTAGACCTTCACTACTCGCTCACATCACCCTTACTTTGTTTGTGCATCACTTTAAATCCATGCTCCTCTCATTCTTGTTCTTTTCATAAGTGAGAGAAGCTTCTCCCTACCTACTCTATCCAGCCCCCTCATGATTTTGAAAACCCTTATCAGATTTCCTCTCAGCCTTTTTCTCTTCAGGGAGAACAGTCAATCTAGCCCCATCACTGAATTCCTCTTTTCCTGGAACCTTTCTGGCAAACCTCGCCTGCACTCTCTCCAATGCATTCACATCTTTCCCATGGTTAGCACTGCTGCCTCACAGCGCCAGAGACCCGGGTTCAATTCCAGCCTCAGGCGACTGACTGTGTGGAGTTTGCACGTTTTCCCCGTGTCTGCGTGGGTTTCCTCCGGGTGCTCCGGTTTCCTCCCACAGTCCAAAGATGTGCAGGTTAGGTGAATTGGCCATGCTAAATTGCCCGTAGTGTTAGGTAAGGGGTAAATGTAGGGGTATGGGTGGGTTGCGCTTCGGCGGGTTGGTGTGGACTTGTTGGGCCGAAGGGCCTGTTTCCACACTGTAATGTAATGTAATCTAAAAATAATGTGTACTGTACACTATACTCCATCTGAAACCTAACGAGTGTGTTATACAAATTCAACATCACCTCCTTGCTCTTGCACACCATGCCCCTATTAGTAAAGCTGAGGGCACTTATTAACTGTTTTCTCCATATCGTGCAACCATCAGGATCTCTTCACACATGCACCCAAGTCCCTCTGCGCCTGCACGCACTTTGGAGTTGCAATCCCACCTTTACTTTGGCTGGAAACTGTAAACCCTCCCTGTGTGACTTTCCACCTAATAACTTTAAAAATTACTTCAGTATGTCTAAAGTTTTTACAAGATTTCTTCATTACCACAATACTGCACAAAGTTTGCAAATACATCTTTATTCATGGAAGAAGAAGAAATTGCATTTCTGTAGCACCTTCCGTATGAACATACGAACGAGGAACAGGAGTAGGCTATTCAACCCCTCGAGTCTGTTCCGCCATTCAATGATATCATGGCTGATCTCTAGTCTAACTCCATATCCCTGCCTTTGACCCATATCACTTAACATTCTGCATTAAAAAAAATGTATCTCACTCAGATTTAAAATTAGCAACTTACCCAGCACTAATTGCTGTTTGTGGAAGTGTTCCAAATCTCTCTCAACCTAGCAGTGCTTCCTAATATCTGTCTTCAATGGCCTGGACCTAATTCACAGACTACACCCCTAGTTCTAGAATCCTCAACCAGTGAAAATAGTTGATCTTTATCTCCCCTGTCTTTTCCTGTTAATGTCTTAAAGACTTTGATCAGATCACACCTTAAGATTTCAAATTCTGGAGAAAACAGGCCTAATTTGTATAATCTCTTCTATAGCTTAATCCCTAAATTCCAGGTTATTAACGTTATTCAGCTTCTTGACCCTACAATATCTTCCAATCAGTTAATGATTGATCTAGTCATTCTGCTTATTCTCGATAAAATGACTCCCTTCTTAGTCAGGGATCTATCTACTCCCAGTTTAAAAATATTTAATGATGCCAGACTCTACCCCTGGAACCTCCACTGGTCTCTGAGGTAGGGTCTTCCAAAGACTCACAACTCTCAGACAGAAAAGAATTCTCTTCCTCTCTGTCTTACATGGGGAGCTATTTATTTTTAAATAGTGACCCCTAGCTCTGGCAGCTTTCAAACATGTAGAAACATGAAGGATATAGCTCTTCTATTGTTGCTTGCAAGTGTGGAGTTTGGATATTATTGAAAAGAGAGATATATTACTGAAGCTTTTTCTTCTCTTACCCTTGTCAGGACAAACACAGGAATGCCCCAAACTTCTAATACTGCGATTTATACAACAGAAGAAAATAGTGTTGAGTTATTGTCAATTGAGATTGGCTGAGACATTACCAAGGAGAACATTTGACTTCTCAGGCACCTAGGGAGTTCAGGATAAGGTGCAATGCTTGAACATATTCCTATTGTTCATGGATTGTGTAACCTGAGAGTAAATGAGTCATGTTGCAATCTTGACTGATTATTTTTCATTGATGGTTCATCAGACTGTAAGCACACTCAGGCTTATTCAATGAGTGCTTTCTGTTCATAGAATCACATCTAATGGTTGATGTCTTGTTTAGGGTTTTGCAAGGTTGGTGAGTTGAGTGCAGTCTGCATCTGGTTATTAAGAGCAAATGCAGGAACAAGGTTTTTAATTTGATCATCCATAGTAATGTCATATAGGGATCTCAGCTGTGAAATTTCTGCACAACAGCATGGCCTACCCCTGCTCCTACTTCTTACGTTCTTATGTCAGGAAAGGCTGACTAGATTGTCTGCTTCAGTAATGTTGAGGGATGCAACGCAGAATTCCTGTTGCTACTGTCCAAGGCAGAACTGTGTGATCATTTCTGTCCAACAGAGAGGGTAATCATGCTCTTGATGTACTGACAAAGTTAAAAATCACACAACACCGGGTTATAGTCCAACAGAATGAGCTGCCAGAGGAAGTGGTGGAGGTTGGTACAATGACAACATTTAAGAGGCATTTGGATGGGTATATGAATAGGAAGGGTTTGGAGGGATATGGGCCGGGTGCTGGCAGGTGGAACTAGATTGGGTTGGGATATCTGGTCGGCATGGATGGAATGGACCGAAGGGTCTGTTTCCATGCTGTACATCTCTATGACTCTATGAGGTTTATTTGGAAGCACTAGCTTTCGGAGCACTGCTCCTTCATCAGGTGGTTGTGGGGCAGGATCATAGGACACAGAATTTCTAGTCAAAGGTCAAAGCTAATGTTCAACATATTGCATCAGTTCTATGACACTTGGATCTTTTGCTATAAGCTCTGTGTCTTACGATCCTGCCCCACTAGCTACCTGATGAAGGAGCAGCGGTGTGAAAGCCAGTGCTTCTAAATAAACGTGTTGGACTATAACCTGGTGTTGCGTGATTTTTAACTTTGTACACCCCAGTCCAAGACCAGCACCTCCACATCTTGTCCTGACAGTGCCGCATTCCCTCAGTACTGCACTGGGAGATCAACTTGAAACTGTGCTCAGTTCTATCGTGTGAAGCTAAAGAATCCAAACTCAATTTTCCATCTTTGATCTGAGAGTCCCATCATCTGAACAATGGTTGATAACAATTCCCCCAACACTGGGGAACTTTCTCTGAATCCTTTTCTGGAATATGACTGTCGCTGGCTGGACCACTATGTCACATCCTTAGTGACCCCTTGTAAATGTGGGGGTGAGCTGCCTTCTTGTACCGCAGCAGTCCATGTGCTATAGGTAGACCCACAATTTGGGAGGGAATTCAGGATTGTGGTTGAAACTTTATTGCTGGAACAGCACAGCAGGTCAGGCAGCATCCAGGGAACAGGGGATTCGACATTTCGGGCACAGGCCCTTCTTCAGGAAATCTGTGCCCGAAACGTCGAATCCCCTGTTCCTTGGATGCTGCCTGACCTGCTGTGCTGTTCCAGCAATAAAGTTTCAACTTTGATCTCCAGCATCTGCAGACCTCACTTTCTCCTCCAATTCAGGATTGTGACCCAGTGACACTGAAGGATCGGCAATATATTTCCAAAATAGGATGGTGAGTCGCTTGGAGGGGAACTTACAGGGGGTGGTGTTCCCATGTATCTGCTGCCCCTTGTCCTTCTAAAGGGGTAATGTTGCTAGTTTGGAGAACTTCAAGCAGTGACTCAATGTATTCAGTGCAAGGAGTTTAGTCAGATTAAATTCTTTTTAAGCATGTGACATATTGAAGGGGAAGAAACCACAATAACAACATCAGCACAGCCAGAAACCCAAGTGCAATCAGTATTCATGTGCACACAAGACCAATATATTATTCATGTTTAAAGTGGAATTTGAGTGCATGGCTCCATATCTGTGCCAATTAAGTGCATCGTAGTTCAGTTTGCAATCAGAATTCATTGGCATTGAGGAAGCAGAATTTCATCAAGCCACTCTGTGTGAGTCTGTAAACTTCACTTTCCTCCCTCGGTCTACAGCTGTGGGTGAAATAGCATGGTATTATCCCTTTGATTTTCAACAGGCACTGACAGTGGTTTAATGGTAAAGCCAAGTGCCTGATGTCCACTGATTCAGGTCAATATCCCTGAGGCTGGTTTTCAAATCCCACTGCAGCTAGTCAAACAGAAATTCATAAAAAGCTTGCAAAGGGGTACAGGGCCAAAGTGTGTGTACGTGTGCAAAACATTCAAGGTGGAAGGACAGATTGAGGGAGTTGTTAGTACAGAATCTGAGGCTTTATTAACAGGTGGAGGGTACAATTGCAAATATGTCTTGTTGAACTTGGTTCCGCTTTTAACTGGAGTATTGTGACCAATCCTGAGCACCCCGTTTTATAAAGAGGAGGAGAGAGTGTAGAAGAGTTACCAGGATTTAGGAACTTCAGTTAGGAAGCTAGATTGGAGCAACTGGCACCGCTGTCATACAGTCATGGGGTCACAGAGTTGTACAGCACGGAAACAGACTCTTCGGTCCAACTCATCCATGCTGACCAGATATCCTAAATTAATCTAGTCCCATTTGCCAGCATTAGGCCCATACCTCCCAAACCCTTCCTATTCATATGTCCATCCATTTGCCTTTTAAATGTTGCAATTGTACCACCCTCCACCACTTCCCCTAGCAGTTCATTCCATACACACACCACCCTCTGGGTGAAAAGGTTACCCTTTATGTCTCTTTTAAATCTTTCCCCTCTCACCCTAAACCCATGCCCTCTAGTTCTGGACTCCACTATCCTGGGGAAAAGACTTTGTCTATTTATTATATCCATGCCCCTTGTGATTTTATAAACCTCTGTAAGGTCACCCCTCAGCCTCCGATGCTCCAGGGAAAACAGCTCCAGCCTATTCGGCCTCTCCCTAGTGCTCAACCCTGGCAACATCCTTGTAAATCTTTTCTGAATTCTTCCAAATTTCACAACGTCCTTTTGATAGCAGGAAGAAGTGAATGCAGTCTTCCAACAGTGGCCTAACCAATGTCCTGTTCAGCCGCAACATGACCTCCCAACTCCTGTACTCAATACTCTGACCAATAAAGGAAAGCATACCAAACACCACCTTCACTATCCTATCTACCTGCAACTCCACTTTCAAGGATCTATGAACCTGCACTCCAAGGTCTCTTTGTTCAGCAACGTTCCCATTATCTGCAAAAGTCCTGCCCTAATTTGCCTTTCCAAAATGCAGCACCTCACATTAATCTTATTTAAACTCTGTCTTCCACTTCTCGGCCTATCTGCCCACTGATCAAGATCCCGTTGTACTCTGGAATAACCTTTTTCACTGTTCTTGCGAAAGAGAAGGCTGAGAGGAGATAGGATGGAAGATCTCAAAGTCCTGAGGGGTCTGGAGAGAGAGAGAGAGAGAGAGAGAGAGAAGAAGGACTGTGAATTGTTAAGAGTAGGAAACCCTTACCTGCTCTGGTCTACACGTGACTCCAGGTATCCAGCAATCTCTCAACTGCCCTTGAAACTGACCTGGACAGCCGCTCAGTCCAAGGGCAGTTAGGAAAGGGTAATGAATTCTGCCCCAGCCAGTGACTCATACTCCTCAGGAATCATTAAAAATGTTTAAAACTCGAAAAGTTTTAAACTAAAGACGCAGAACAATAGCAATGACGATGTAAGGGGAAATGAGTAGTTCGGATCTGGAATGCGGTGCCGAAGAATGTGATGGAAGCAAAGGCAAACAAGGGGCAGTTAGATTATTACACAAAAAGAAAGAATGCAGGAGGTTATAGGGAGAGGGGCGCTAAATATATTACGCCTTCAGAGACCTAGCAAAGACTTGCTGGGCAGAATGGCCTTCTCCTGTTTTGTAACTGCTCTGTTGTCTCAACCTCCTTTTACTCCAATATGTAGGGGATGTTGAGTAACAATTGACATTTTCGACACTGAGTTTACTCGATTTCTGTAAATGTGTGTATCAGTGAATGGACAAGATGGATAGTGCTGTGAAACACATTAGCCAAGATCTTATTAAACTGTCCAGCAGGCTCTGGGGCTGAATACTTGTGCTTTTTTATGATATTGGCAAGGGTTTACATAGAAACAGAAGGCCATTTAGCCTTTCGACTCTATTCCATCATAGCCAACCTGTATTTTAACCTGACCTGCCCAGCTGTTGTGTGCGCTGAATCCTTTTATCCTCTTGCCTCACAAAACTCTATGCATATTTGATTTAAAATTATTAAAGGTGCATCCATTTATAGAGTCGTAGAGGTGGACAGCACAGAAACAGACCCTTTGGTCCAACTCATCCATGCGAACCAGATATCCCAACCTAATCTAGTCCCATTTGCCAGCATTTGGCCCATATGCCTCTAAACCCTTCCTATTCATATCCGCATCCAGCTGCCTTTTAAATGTTGTAATTGTATCAACTTCCACCACTTCCTCTGGCAGCTCATTCCATACACGCACCACCCTCTGTGTGAAAATGTTGCCCCTTTTAAATCTTTCCCTCTCACCTTAAACATGTGCCCTCTAATTCTGGACTCCCCCACCCCAGGGGAAGAAAACCTTGTCTATTTACCCTATTCATGCCCCTCATAATTTTATAAAACTGTATGTGGTCTCCCCTTAGCCTCTGACACTCCTATTCAGCTCTCCCTATAGCTCAAATCCTCCAACCCCGGCAATGTCCTTGTAAATCTTTTCTGAACCCTTTCAGGTTTCACAACATCCTTCCTATAGGAGAGACACCTCAATTTCTCCCTGCATTCTCCCTGCATTCTCCCTGAGATCTAACCTTGCTAACCAGTCTCCCATGGGGAACCCTGTTGAACGCCTTACTGAAGCCCATATAGGCGTGATTTCCCATACATAAAGCCACGTTGACTACCTCTAATCAGTTCTTGCATTTCCAAATACATGTACCTCCTGTCCCTCAGGAATCCCTCCAACAACGTGCCCAGCACCGACGTCAGGCTCACTGGTCTATAAATCCCTGGCTTGTCCTTACCACCTTTCTTATACAGTGGCACCACGTTAGCCAACCTCCAGTCTTTGGGCACCTCACCTATGGCTATCGATGACACAAAGATCTCAACAAGGGGCCCAGCAATCATTTCCATAGCTTCTCACAGAGTTCTAGTGTACACCCCTGATCAGGTCCTACATTTACTGGACAGTCCTCCACTTCTTCCTGGATGAGAAAAAGAAATTCAACTTTTACAGTTTTGCTGATAATATGGGGTGCAGATTGTGAGCCGGTTTCGGGGAGATTGAGACCAGCTGAGCGAGTGGGCAGATGCAGTACAACTTGGCTACATCTGTAGTTATACACTTTGGTGTGAAGAGCAGAAAGGAGAAATATGAGTTAAGTGATGATATGTTGGGAAGTTTGAGACCACATGTGAAGTACCGCATACAGTGTTAATCTGACTTCCTAAGAAAGGGTAAAGCTGCCAGAGAGGGAAAGTAGTGGAGCATCACTGGGCTGATATTGGGGAATGACGGGACTATCCCATGAGGAGAGGTTGGTTTGACTGATGCCTGTATTCATTGGAGTTGAGAAGGAAGAGAGGGGGATCTGATTGAAGTGTATAAAATTCTCCCAGGGCTGGACAGACGAGATCCAGGGAGAATGTTTCCTCTGATTGAAGAGTGGAGAACCAGGGGCCACGGGATACGGGGTAGACGGTAGGAGTGAGATGAGGAGAAGTGTTTTCACTCAGAGGTGAGTGAACCTGTAGGATTCTCTAATGGCGGAGAGTGAGGAGGCCTCGTCACTGAATATATTCAAGAATCAGATAAATACATTTTTCAAATTTGAAAGGCATCAGGGATATGGGAAGAAAGTAGGAATATGGTATTGAGGTAATTCCACCCTCGGGTGACTGTCTGTGTGGAGTTTGCTCATTCTCCCCGTGTCTGCGTGGGTTTCCTCCGGGTACTCCGGTTTCCTCCTACAGTCCAAAGTTTAGATTAGATTAGATTAGATTAGATTACTTACAGTGTGGAAACAGGCCCTTTGGCCCAACAAGTCCACACCGCCCCGCCGAAGTGCAACCCACCCATACCCCTACATCTACCCCTTACCTAACACTACGGACAACTTAGCATGGCCAATTCACCTGACCTGCACATCTTTGGACTGTGGGAGGAAACCGGAGCATCCAGAGGAAACCCACGCAGACACAGGGAGAACATGCAAACACGGTCAGTCGCCTGAGGCGGGAAGTTGTGTAGGTTCAGGTGGATTGGCCATGTTAAATTGCCCATAGTGTTCAGGGATGTGCAGGTTTGGGTGGATTGGCCATGGGAGTTACAGGAATACAGGGATAGGGTAGAGGGGTGAAAATGAGCGGGATACTCTTCGGAGGGTTGGAGTGGACTTGTTGGACCAAATGGCCTGTTTTCCCACTGTAGGGATTCTATTCCAGAAAGGATCAGCCGTGATCATGTTCAATGGCTGAGCAGGCTCGAAGGGCTAAATGGCCGTGCTCCTCGATTCTACATTTCTATCACTGTTTGTGGACAGGAATGTTTCCAAACCTTGTTCCAGAATGGCCCTGTCCATCTTCCTTCCCACCAATCCACTCCACCCTCCTCTCTGACCTATCACCATTATCCTCACCTCCACTTACCTATCGCACTCTCAGCTAACATTCCCCCAGCCCCGCTCCCCCTCCCATTTATCCCTCCACCCCCTCGGCTCACAGCCTCATTCCTGATGAAGGGCGTTTGTCTGAAACGTCGATTCTCCTGCTCCTCAGGTGCTCCATGACCTGCTCTTCAGGGAGCCAGTATGGACCCAACGGGCTGAATCACCTCATCTATGCTGTAATGACACTATGACATGTTGGCATCCCCTATTCTCACTCCCGTCTTCAGAAAAAGTGTCTTTGCTACAACTCATTACTTCTTGGTTGAACTTTCCCAAGATGTTCACTTGATTAATTCCAGAGATGAAGGATTTGTCTTATGAAGAGAGATTGAACAATTTAGGCCCATACTCTGTGGGGTTTAGAAGAATGACAGAAGATCTAATTGAGGTCTCTGAGATACTAAAGGAGAATGACAAGTAGATGTAGACAAGATGTTTCCCCATGGGAGGCAATCTAGAATGAGAGGTTATAGCTTTAGGGGCATCAGGTTTAAAATAGAGAGGAGGAAAATTTATTAGTAAATCTGTGGAATTCACTACCCCAGAGTGTGGTGGCTGCTGGGGATAAATTTAAGGAGGAGACACACAGATGTTTAATTAGCAATGGGTTCAAGGGTTATGGGGAGCGAGCAGGAAAGTGAAGTTGAGACCGAGATGAGATCAGCCATGATCGAAGCAAATGGCGGACCAGGCTTGAGGGGCTGAATGGCCTCCTCCAGCTCCAGGGTCTCATCAAATGGACAGTCTCAAATCCAAATCAGAGCCTTCCAAATGACAAACCTCATTCACAATATTTAGAGATTCAGCTTTGTAGCAATCATTGTCGTTAATTATTGAATGGAGTTGAAGGTTTGAGATCAATAAATATGGTAAGAAATGTTATCCATAAGCTTGAGAGATACATCCATCAACTGTGCCTTTTGTTCACCACACTGTCACCAGTTCATCATCCATCATTCAAAATGTGCTCCAGCTCTCCAACTTCAGTAGTGAGTTTCTGTAAAGCTTGTTTGTAAGATCCCAGCAGTACTGAGCTGTTCACAATGTGAAACTGGCTGAAGCATTCAAGAGGGTTCAATACCTGGATTGACCAGGACATGCCTCGATTTGAAGTCAGAGAATAAAAAACTGAAAGAAAACTTTGAAGAATAGATCTTTTCCAAATGGGTCAGCAGTGACATTATCGAGGTTTTTTTCCAATTTCGATGGAAGAAAATTGTTTCAGACACTCGAGGGATCACAACTACGGTGGTAAATGTGAGAAAGCTTGAACATAATTCAGGGAACACGGTGAGTTGGGAGATAATGGAACCTACTGCAAAGATTAATTTCCATCCTGAGGACAAAATGGTCACCCTCAACTCCCGTGCTGATGTCAACAGCCTGGAATGGAAGACAGCTCAGAAACTATGGAATTGTGAACTACAACGAAAACAGACGTCTACTTTGGAACTCTTTGCAGCAAACATTTTGCCGATAACACATATCCTCGTTCAACAAAAAGGTAATTTAGAGGCCACACGCGGGTTCACGCTGCTCTGAACCCTGGTGCGTGATGCACTATTACAAAGTATGAGAGCATTGTTGCTGTCATCCACACTGGGGGCTCACACTCACTCAAAACTGAACTTCCATTTGAAACTTAACTTCAAGAAGAGAACTGGAGCAAGCCTATTACAGCACAAGACATTGGAGTGGAAGTAGACCATTCAGCCCATTAAGTCTGCTCTGCCTTTCAACGGGATCTTATAATTCCTCATCTCCACTTTCCTGCCTTACCCCTATAACTCTTGATGTCCTTACTGATTAAAAATCTGTCTATCTCAACCTTGAATACATTTGATGTGGACAGAGTGTTTCCCCTGTTGGGTGAGTCTTAAACCAGAGGGTAGAATCTCAGATTAAGGGGTCAACCATTTCAGACAGAGATGAGGAGGAATTACTTCTCTCCCATGGTGTGAATGTGAGTCTGTGGAAGTCTTTACTGCAGAGGACTGTTGAGACTGAGGTAGGCAGATTTTTAATCAAGAACGGGAATCAAGGGATGTGGGGAAAATGCATCTGATCAGCCAGCTCCTCACTGAATCCAGTAGCAGGATTGATGGGCTGAATGGCCTACTCTACTCTAACATTTTATGGTCTTATAGCAACCAGTGAATCTGAAACAACATCCCTATAATCTAAAAGTCTATGAAGAAATGTCAAGGGATAGTTGCTTCAAAATCCCAAGTTGGGGGAGTCCAGAACTAGAAGGCATAGGTTTAAGGTGAGAGGGGAAGGATTTAGATTAGATTAGATTCCCTACAGTGTGGGAAACAGGCCCTTTGGCCCAACAAGTCCACACCAACCCTCCAAAGAGTAACCCACCCAGCCCCATTTCCCCTCTGACTAATACAACTAACACTACGGGCAATTTAGCATGGCCAATTCATCTGACCTGCACATCGTTGGACTGTGGGAGGAAACCCACGCAGAGAATGTGCAAACTCCACACAGACAGTCACCCAAAGCTGGAATCAAACCTGGGCCCCTGGTGCTGTGAGGCAGCAGGGCTAACCACTGAGCCAAAGGGACAACCATTCCATTCAGAGCGTGGTGCAAGTATGGAATGACCTGCCAGATTGAGTGGTGGAGGCTGGTACAATTAGAGATTTAAAAGGCATCTGGATGAGTATATGAATAGGAAGAAGTTCAAGGGATATGAGCCAAGTGCTGACAAAGGGAATTAGATTAGGTTGGGATATCTGGTCAGCATGGATAAGTTGGACCGAAGGGTCAGTTTTGTGCTGTCCATCTCTATGACTCTGACTAGAAAAGCATTTAAATGGCTATAACCTACTTTGAGATGTCACAAAAAGTGTTATGTCAGTGCGGTTCTTTCTGTTTATAACCTTTTCGTGCAGCTTTTATGAATAACTTTGGGAGACTGCTGGTTTCTGAGACAAGGAGAAATGAGAGCCACCGAGATCAATATAAAATAATGATGAAAATCAAGGAAAAATATTTCAGGTTAATCGGATCTAACATCAGATCTCCCTGTGTGATCATGAGGAACTCCAAAACAGTCAAGAGAATGATTATGGGTCTCTGGAGTTAACATTAATAGGAAGTAGATAGACCACTGTGATCTTAATTACAACCACTGTATGTTGCCAGCTGCCAAGGATAAGGGCTGATTGGAAGCTATAGATTTGTGAACGGAGTCTCACAGTCGGATTAATTAAGCACTTATTCCTGTCCTGCTGTTTTTTGGAAATTAACCCTTTGAATGCACACGTCATTGAAAGAAATCTCTCAAGAAAATTGATGAATCACAAAATGAGCGTAAGACTCTGTTTTTCTTACCACGTGGCAAATATTGGAGAGGACATTCACCAAAGATCCTCAGACAGCACTGACTCTATGACCACTTCCAATTGGAGGCAGCAGATACATGGGAACACCACCCCCTGCAGGTTCCCCCCACCATCCTGACTTGAAAACCTATCACTCAGTGTCACTGGGTCAAAATCTTGGACTTCCCTCCCTAAGGGCTTTGTGGGGCATAAGGAAGTTCACTGCCATCTTCTCAAGGGGCAACTAGAGATGGGCAATAAATGCTGGCCCAGCCAGCAATGCCCACATCCCATGAGTGAACAAAAATAAAATTCCTCATGGGGATGTCATTGTCAGGGTGAAAAGCAGGTCAAAATGAACACAATACTTGGGATCTGGAAGAGTTATTTGACCCCATTCAATGACATCTGACTATGGCCTCTACTCGAATTTCCTGTCTGCTCCCAAGTAACCCCACCTGCCGTCGAAAATACCTCAAGCGCAGAACTGAATACACTCCTTGACCCAGCCTCCACCACCTTCCAATGTTCCACAGACTCATGGTGACCGAGGGAACAAAATATATACGTAGGTCATCACCACTGCCTTAATTAAGAGAGTCCTCATTTTCAAACTGGGTCCCCTAGTGCTGGATTCCTCCACAAGGGGAATCATCCCCTCAGTATTCACCCTCTCCAGAAACCTCATGATCTTGGATATTGAAATAAGATCACCTCTCATTTTTCAAAAGTGCCTTAGCTGTTCAACCTTTCCTCGTCAGTTAACATATTCATCTCAGAAATCAGTCATGTGAATCATCTTTGAAGTGAACCGCCTTACCAAACCACCCTCCACAAAGACGGTGGTCTCACCCAGGCCTCATGGGATGTGGGAGTTGTGGTTGGCTCTTGCCCATAACAGAATGTGTTTGGCCTTTTGACAGTGAACTACCTCCTTTTAGCTGGTCCTCCCAACAATCTTAGGGTTAAAAGGATTAAAGGGTAGGGGAGGAAAGCAGGAACGGGGTCACTGTGTTGGATAATCAGCCGTGACCCTATTGAATGGCAGAGCAGACTCAATGGGCTGAATGGCCCACTCCTGCTCCTATGATGGTCACCATTACTGAAATCAGCTCTCACTTCCAGCTTTCATTCACCGAGTGTAGATTCCCCCAGTGACCGTGGTCAGAGTTAAATCCAATTGGTCCCACGATGTGGGTTAGGGCCCTGGATTATTAACCTAGTTCCATGAGGTTCTGATGACCCACCCCTCCCCCCACTTCTGTTCAGGCCTTCCTGGAGCTCAGTGGGTGCAGACAATGCCAAAGTGACCTTTCCATATGGTCAGGAGGACATGGATCACACCGTCAGTGACCCCAGGTGATTCATCTTTATGTAACCTGTACCTGCCACATGTGGATACAAGAGCAGGCCAGAGGCTAACAACAATGCAACGAGTAACTCACCTCCTGACTTCCTTTAACCCATACCCTTGTCTGCCTCTCCCAACCTTACAGGTAGCAGTTTCCAGATTCCCAACACCCCCTGGTGAAAAAGATTCTCCCTATACCCCCTCTAAACCTCTTGCTCCTTCCCTTAAACCCATGTCTCCTGGTCACTGATCCCTCCATCAAGGGGAAAACTTCTTTCCTGTGTACCTGTCTGTCTCCTCATATTTTTACACATCTCAATCATGTTCTGCAACCCCGCCCCCTCTCCACCTCAGACTTCACTGCTCCAAGGAGAACAATCCTAGTCTGTCCGACAGAATCAGAAATTGCTGGAAAAGCTCCGCAGGTTAGGCAGTATCTGTGGAGCAAAAGTAGATCTAACATTTTCGGTTTGGTGACCTTTCTTCAGAACTATTGTCCTCTCTCTCCTCTCCATCTCTCTTATCCCTGCCCTCCATCTCCCACACTCTCCCCCTCCATGCACCATACCGTCAACCTCCCTCAGTCAGCTCTGATCTTACCCCTCCCTCTTTCCCTTTCACCTTCCTCTCTTTTCCATCACCATATGACCTCCTTCTCCCTCTCTCCCTCCTGTGTCAATCATCACCATCTATTCCTTCCATTTTCTTTCTCACGTTCATCCCTTTCTCTCGCTCACTGGGAAGGCAATAACTCTGTGGTATTCTCCTTGGGCTGGTAACCCAGAACCTCAGAGATATCGGTTCAAGTCCCATTAGGGTAAGTCGTGATATTTGATTTCAATAAGAACCTGGAAAAGAAAGCTGGCTTAAATGATGAAGTTAAAAATCACACAGCACCAGGTTATAGTCAAACAGGTTTATTTGGAAGCACTGGCTTTCAGAGCGTTGCTCCTTCATCAGGTGGTAGTGGGGCAGGACCATAAGACACAGAATTTATAGTGAAAGATTACAGTGTCACAGAGTTGAAATGGTATATTGAACAAAACATTGGCTGCTGTGAGGTCTTTCATCTTTTAGAATGGGTTGCTGGTTTCAGTTCATTAATATGTAGTTCATTAATATGCAGTTCTGGGAATTACAAAATAATGAACCGAAACCTACAACCCATTCTAAAAGATGAAAGACTTAACGTCAATCTAGGTTTGTTCAATATATCGTTTCAACTGCTTAACACTGTAATCTTTTGCTATAAATTCTGTGCCTTATGATCCTGTCCCACAATCACCTGATGAAGGAGCAGCGCTCCGAAAGCTAGTGCTTCCAAATAAACCTGTTAGACTATACCCTGGTGTTGTGGGATTTTTAACTTTGTACACCCCAGTCCAACACCGGCTCTTCCACATCAGGTTTAAATGAAGACTTTTTTTAAAAAAAACTTAGTTCACTGGCTGAGCCAGCATTTATTGCCCATCGTTAGTCATCTAGTTAAGATCCAACCACATTGCTGCGGGTCTGGATTCACATGTAGGCCAGGCCAGGTGAAAACAGCAGGTTTTCTTTCCCAAACAGCGTTCATTAACCAGATGGATTTTACAACAGTCAACATTGATCATTATTAGACTTTTAATCCCAGATCTTTATTGAATTCAGATGTTACCATCTGCCATGGCAGGATTTGAACCTGAACATTACTTGGGGCTTCTCCATTACTAGTGAGTGACAATGCCATGAGACCATTATCTCGTTCCTAGAAAGCCCTTGTTGATTATTGTCAAAGTCTAGTGAATGAGGTCGGCTACATTTTGACTTGAACCTGTATCTCTGAGGTTCTATAATTTTGTCCTTCCTTAAACAAGGGGTCCAGAAGTGTTGCAGTAACCACGGTTGATAGTCATATAAACCCCATCTGGTCACTATAACCTTGTCTCCTTTAGGGAAGGAAATCTGCCATCCTGACCTGGTCTGGCCTACATCCGTAGGGATGAGGAGCGCAGCTTTGTGATTCCCACTCCCCAGCTGTGGAGGGACTGTTTTATAAGGAGAAGTTGCGTAGGTTGGGCCTGTACTCATTGGAAAATAGAAGGATGCGAGGCGACCTTATTGAAACGCAAAAGTTTCATTGGAGATATGACAGGGTTGATGTGGAAAGTTTTGAAGTGCTGAAGAAAGGTCAGTGGACCCCAAACATCAACTCTGCGTTCTCTCCTGCCAGACCTCCTAAGATTTTTCCAGAATTTGCTGATTTTGTTTCTGATTTCCAGTATCTGCAGTTCTTTGATTTTACGGTTTCAATGTGGAAATGTAGTTTTCTCTTCTGGGAGGGTCTCGGACCAGAGGGAATAATCTCAGAGGAAGGAGGCTGCGCATTGGATGAACCTCTTCTCTCAGAGGGGAGTGAACCTGTGGATTTCTTTAGCACAGAGCACTGTCCAGGCTGGGGCAGTAGGTATGTTTAAGACTGAGACGATTTTACGGTTTCAATGTGGAAATGTAGTTTTCTCTTCTGGGAGGGTCTCGGACCAGAGGGAATAATCTCAGAGGAAGGAGGCTGCGCATTGGGATGAACCTCTTCTCTCAGAGGGGAGTGAACCTGTGGATTTCTTTAGCACAGAGCATGTCCAGGCTGGGGCAGTAGGTATGTTTAAGACTGAGACAGACGGATTTTTAATTAGGAAGGGGAATCGAGGGTTATGGGGGAAAGGCAGGAAAGTGGAGTTGAGGATTATCAGATCAGCCATCGTCTCATTGAATGGTGGAGCAGATTGGCTGGGCTGAATGGCCTACTTCTGCTGTCACATCATAAGGTTATATGGTTCTTTTAGTTTTAAAGCACTTATTTGGGATCATAAAATAAGGCTCCACAGTCAACTGTACCCTTGTTGGTTCTTTTCTTAAAAAAGTTAATGTTTCATTGGTTTTTGGGCATTGGTGGTAATTGAAACACCTTGTTTCCATCCATAAGAGCCTTCAAACTGCACAGCTTGCTCAGCCTGTTTCAACGGGAGTTAAGGAATAACCACATTGCTGTGGGGTGGGCAGTCACAGTTAGATCAGAGGTCAGACAATTGTTACAGTGCAACAGGAGGCCATTTGTCCCATTACGTCTGCATTGGATCTCCCAATGAGCATTACGACTTAATGCCAATTTCCCGCCTTTTTCCATAAAACTGCACATTGCTTCCCCCGAGTGGAACGATTGGAGAGTGTCAAGCTCCTGGGAGTGGTCATCCAAAACAAGCTTTCTTGGACTCTTCATGCGGACGCACTGGTTACAAAGGCCCAACAATGTCTCTTTTTCCTCAGGCAGCTGAGGAAATTTGGCATGACGGTGAATACCCTCGCCAACTTTTATAGGTGCACCATCGAGAGCTTTCAGTCTGGATGTATCACTACCTGGTCTGGCAACTGTATCTTTCAAGATCGGAGACGGTTACAGAGAGTGGTGAACTCGGCCCGGACAATCACAAAGGCCAAAGGCCATCTATGGAATCCATCTACCAGGCCCCGCTGTCAAGGAAAGGCCGCCAGCATTCTCAAAGATCTCTCCCACCCTGGCAATGTTTCTCTACAACCTCTACCATCAGGGAGAAGGTACAGAAGCCTGAACACACACACCAGCCGGTTTCACAACAGTTTCTACCCGACTGTTGTTAGAATACTGAATGGACTCAAAAACTCTTAACATTCGCCTGTCCCTGTGTCTGTGTTTTTGCCGCTGTTTACCTATTATTTACTGATCTATGCTACTTAACTCTGTGATCTGCCCGTATTGCTCACAAGACAAAGTATTTCATTGCGCCTCGGTACATGTGACAATCAATTCAATTCAATTCAGTTCAAGACCTAGGGGTTCAGGTACTTAGTTTCTTGAAAGTGGCGTCACAGGTAGACAGGATTATGAAGAAAGCATTTGGTACACTTGCTTTCAATGGTCAGAGCATTGAGCACAGGAGTTGAGATGTCCTGTTGCAGCTTTACAGGACATTGGGATGGCTCACTTTTAGAATACTGTGTACAAATCTGATCACTCTGTGCTCGGAAAGATGTTATTAAGGGTGCAGAAAGGATTTACAAGGACTTACCTGAGACTGAAGGATTTGAGTTATAGGGAGAGACTGGACAGGCTGGAGCTTTTTTTCCATAGGAGGCTGTGGGCTGACCTTATAGAGGTTCATAAAATCACGAGGGCCGTGAATAAGGTGAATTCCCAAGATCTTTCCCTCAGAGAAGGGGAGTGCAAAACCAGAGGATTTAGGTTTAAGGTGAAAGGGAAAAGATTTAAAAAGGACCTGAGGGGCAACTTTTTCACGCAGAGGGTGGTGCGTGTATGGAATGAGCTGCCAGAGGAAGTGGTGGAGACTGGTACAATTACAGCATTTAAAAGGTATCTGGATGGGTATATGAATAGGAAGGGTTTGGAGGGATATGGGCCAAACACAGGAAAATGGGACCAGTTCAGTTTAGGAAGTCTGGTTGGCATGGATGAGTTGGACCGAAGGGTCTGTTTCTGTGCTGTATGACTCAATAACTGGCAAACTGAAGTGCTAACTTCACAATCTTATTTAATATAATCCAACAATCTCCTCCATGCACAGTAACCCTGACTTCCAACTGAATACAGACTTTTTTACTTTTCCACTCACTCCAACTTTGCCCATTAAGTAAATAATCCCTTTTGTGGTGCCACCTGCCTTTCCCGTTATGTTGTGAATAATTCCTTGCTGGTCTTTTCTCCTGGCTCCCATACCCCTGCCAAGTTGGGTTAAACTCTCTCGACAGCACTAGCAAAGCGCCACGCAGAAATGCCATCCCAGCTCTGCTCA
This sequence comes from Chiloscyllium plagiosum, assembly GCF_004010195.1. Taxonomy (NCBI): domain Eukaryota; kingdom Metazoa; phylum Chordata; class Chondrichthyes; order Orectolobiformes; family Hemiscylliidae; genus Chiloscyllium; species Chiloscyllium plagiosum. Next base: position 5,937,417 of record NC_057713.1, read on the forward strand.
AATGGGAGCTCATACAGGTGTCAGCTCAACAAGCGTCTCAAGCCCTCGCTCCTGCATCATCTTTCCAGTCACATAGCTTCATCGATCTGCTTCTGCACTCACTTGTATGGGGCACTGAGAGTAATCCAGGAGATTACTACATTTGATATCCTGTTTGCCAGTGTATTAGCTGGCTCACCAAATTCTGACGGCAGAACCTTACCCCTGCCTTCAATCGAACATGGAAAGTAATGTCTGGCTGTTTATCCTGCCCTAGATGATGGTCCTGCAGCCACTCTGAGACATCCTCCACTCTCGCACCAAGGAGGCAACACACCATCCTAGAGTCACGTTGACAAGGAATTGTCCATTCCCTGATCTGATCATATTCATTTGGGGGATGTGGGTGTCACTGGCTGGGCCCAGCATTTATTACCCATCCCTAGTTGCCCCTTGAGAAGGTGGGGGTGAACTGCCTTCTTGCCGCTGCAGTCCATGTGCTGTAGGTAGACCCACAATGCCCTTTGGGAGGGAATTCCAGGATTTTGACCCAGTGACACTGAAGGAATGGCAATCTATTTTCAAATCGGGATGGTGAGGGGCATAGAGGGGAATTTGTATCTGCTGCCCTTGTCCTTCTAGATGCAAGTGGTCTTGGGTTTGGAAGGTCTGAGGATCTTTGGTGAATTTCTGCAGTGCAAATTGTAGATGGTACACACTCCCGTTACTGACCATAGGTGGTGGAGGGAGCGGATGTGGTGCCAATCAAGTGGGCTGCTTTGTCCTGGATGGTGTCAAGCTTCTTGAGTGTTGTAGGAGCTGCCCCCATTCAGGCAAGTGGGGTGTATTCCATCACACTCCTGACTTGTGCCTTGTAGATGGTGGACAGGCTTTGGGGAGTCGGGGGTGACCCAGCCAGCAACACCCACATTACATGAGTTAATAAAAATATAAAATTATGGATTAGCCAAGAAGTGAAATGTGTCAGGGTTTGGCACCACTGAATACTCATAGCCTTCTCAAACTGCATTGGGGTTTTGGTACTCCAACTGTGCTGCATTAGATAATAAGCTCAAATTCCTGTAAGCTCCTGAGATTACCATATTTTGCTGCTTATCTGAACACAAACACTACCCAAAACAGAACAGAAAACCATTTCAATTCAAACAGGAGTTTAGCAGTTCCAAAACCTACCCTGGCAATCCAATCGCATTGAACTTCAGTCGAGTCAGACTGAGAATTGTCCTTAAACAAAAATAGAGATTGCTGGAGAAACTCAGCAGGTCTGGCAGCATCTGTGGTGAGTGAAAACAGAGTTCACGTTTCAGGTCCAGTGGCCCACCCTCAGACTGTGAAGGTCAGACCCCAGGGTCACTGAACACAAAACATTAACTCTGCTTTCTCTCTCCACAGAAGATGCCGGATAAAAGGAGGAGAACATGCCCCCACAGAGAGTAGGAGTGAGGCAGGAGGAAGTGAATGTAAGAAACATTGCAAACAGCCATCATGTGGCCAGTTGCTGAAGTTATTGGATTTAATATTGAGAACTTGAAGTGGTGGAGTATCTAAGAGGAGAATGAGATCTGGCTGTTTGAGCTTACCTAGTGCTTTGTTGGAATGTTGCAGCAAGTCCAGGACAGAATTGTTAGCTTCAGAGCACGGAGGGTCATTGAAATGGCAAGGAACTGCGAGGTCAAGGTCACTCCTATGGAGGTATTCCACAAAGTGATCACCCAGGGCTGTACGGCGGCACAATTCCAGACTCGGGCGAATCTCTGTGTGGAGTTTCCACATTCTCCCAGTGTCTGTGTGGGTTTCCTCCTGGTGCTCTGGTTTCCTCCCACAATCCAAAGATGTGCAGGTCAGGTGAATTGGCCGTGCTAAATTGCCCATAGTGTTCAGGGATGTGTTGGTCGGGTGCATTAGTCAGGGGTAAGTGTAACATAATAGTGTAGGGGAAAGGGTATGTGTGGGATACTCTTCAGACTTGTTTGGCCAAATGGCCTGTTTCTATGCTGTAGGAGCAGGAATAGGCCATTCAGCCCCTTCAGCCTACTCCATCATTCACTAGGATCATGGCTGATTCCTCACACCCACCTTCCTGCCCTTTCCCTTGATTCCCCGACTGATCAAGAACCTATCGACCTCAGCCTTAAATATACACAAGGACTCTGCCCCCACAGCTCTCTGGGGCAAGGAGTTCCAAAGGCTCTCAACCCTCTGAGAGAAGAAATTCCTCATCATCTCAGTCTGAAATCGGTGCCCCTTTATTCTAAGACCGTGCCCTCTGCTCCTAGACTCTCCCTCAAGGGGAAACATCCTCTCAGCATTGACCCTGTCAAACCCCTTAAGAATGCGATATGAGATATTTCAATAGGATCACCTCTTATTGTTCTAAGGTCCATAGAGTAGAGTCCCAACCTGTTTAACCTTTGTTCATAATACAATCCCTCCATCCCAGGGATCATTGATCTTACTGTTAAACATCCCGCCTCTTCCTATCTTAGTATCCAACCATTTATTTTAGAAACGCATTTACAGGATGCAAGTGTCACTGGCTGGGCCAACAGTTACTGCTTATCCCTAATTGCCCTGAAGGCAGTTCCAAGTCAACTACATCATTGCAGGTCTGGAGTGACATTGGACTGGACAAAGACTGCAGATTTCCTCCCCTAAAGGACACTAGTGAACCAGACGATTTCATGGTCATCGATCCATTCTGACCGCCAGATTTTTATTGAATTCAACCATCTGCCATGTCAGGATTTGAACCTGCGTCACCAGGCTGGTAACTGGGGCCTCTGGATGAATAGTTTAGCCATAACGCCACTCGGCTGTTGCCTGCCAACTTACCAATGAAAGATCTTAGCTTTGAAATCGTCAGCCAGGCAGGGAACCAAGTGTGTCTCACTGCATCAAAGTATCTGTGTGATTAAACATTTTCGGTGGTATTTGTTAATGTTAAAATGTTAGAATACTGAGACACTTACCAGTTAAAAAGGGAACAAGCAAACCTCTGTGCTCATTAACCTGCAATTATCATTATTCATTTTCTCTGTTTAAACTCATCTCGTTTTAATTGTTTTGTGCTCATCAGAACATATGGCAGTATTATGATAGCTTTCAATGGATTTACACATAATTCACACAGCTATTTCAGCCTTATGAAAACACAACACTTTATTTTAGCCAAATCTTTATCCCATTGAATTATCTTTGTTCATTTTTTTTTATGTGGTTATTATTGCTCACAACAGGATTTGAATAAGATGAATTACTCTTTAATTGCAAACTCTTTATTTGTTTGTTCACAGAATATGGACTTTGTTGACTTGGCCAACACTTATTGTCCAGGTGGCAGTGTGGAGTCAACCACATTGGTGTGGGATTACATGTTGGCCGGCGGACTCCTTCCCTAAAGGACATTAGGGAAGCAGATGGGTTTTTCCACAACAATTATCAGTGGTTTCATTTTATTAGATTCAAATTCCAACCTCTACAGGATTCAAACTCAGGTCCCCAGAAAATTACCTGGATCTCTGGTTTAACCATAACACCACTCGGCCATCACCAGCCTGTTAATGAGTCACTCTTTCTAAGTGATCTAAGACTTAACCAATCATGTGCAGTGAGCAGTCAACAGGCAGACATAGTCAAATACTGAACAATTCAAACACAATGTGTTTCCCCCTTCATAAAACTAAACCATCCTGTGATTAGATTAGATTAGATTACTTACAGTGTGGAAACAGGCCCTTCGGCCCAACAAGTCCACACCGCCCCGCCGAAGTGCAACCCACCCATACCCCTACATTTACCCCTTACCTAACACTACGGGCAATTTAGCATGGCCAATTCACCTGACCTGCACATCTTTGGACTGTGGGAGGAAACCGGAGCACCCGGAGGAAACCCACGCAGACACGGGGAGAACGTGCAAACTCCACACAGTCAGTCGTCTGAGGCGGGAATTGAACCCGGATCTCAGGCACTGTGAGACAGCAGTGCTAACCACTGTGCCACCGTGCCGCTATGATTGCAGCCATCTGGATATTGAGTGCAAACCAGCCAGGTGAAACGTCGAAATCAGAGCAGGATTAGGCCATTAGGCCATTCGTCCCCTCGGGTCTGCTCCACCATTCAATATGATCATGGCTGATCATCCAACTCAGTCCCTTACTCCCGCTTCCTCCCTCATATCCTGCGATTCCTTTAGCCCTAAGAACTGTATCTAACTCCTTCCTGGATACATTCAATGTTTCAGCCCCAACCACTTTCTGTGGTAGAGAATTCCACAGGCTCCCCACTCTCTGGGTGAAGATATTTCTCCCTCTCTCTGAAGAGTGGTAGATGATTCCCAAAGGGAAGTTTCAAGGGATTTCATGATGGCTTTTACATGTCATTGTGATTGGATGATGAGTGTACCTCATGATGTAGCCCATCTGACTTTGGTTGATGATGGGCGGAGCAACCTAGGATGGCATCAAGAGTACTCCAGACAGAGTGAACACCAGCATCACTGACTTCAGTATTCCTTGTAGTTTTGAATACACTTGCCACAGGCAGAGTGCAGCAGATACTGGGGGTGGTAGGTGTGTGATATGAGGAGCAATTGGATCAACTGGGCCTGTATTTACTAAAGAAAAAAGGAATAGAGGGATACGGATCCTGTAAGTGAAAGCAGTTGTAGTATGGAAGGGCAAAATGTGTCAATGCAGTTTTGGAAGGCCGAAGGGCCTGTTCCTGTGCTGTTTGTTCTTTGTTCTAGTTGAGAAGGATGAGAAGGGGATCTGATTGAAGTGTATAACATTCTAACAGGGCTGGACAGAGTAAGGAGGGTACTTCCCCTGGTTGGGGAAGGGGGAGAGGGGGAAATATTTCTTCACTGAGAGGGGTTAACCAGTGAGATTTCCCACCACAGAGGCTGGAGAGGCCAAGGCACTGAGTAACATTCAGGGATGAAATGGATTCTTTTGATGATATTAAAAGCATCAAGAGGTATGGGGAGAAAGTGTGAATATGGCATTGAGATAAAGGATCAGCCATGATCCTATTGAATGGTGGGGCAGGTTGGAAGGGCTGAATGGCCTCCTCCTGCTCCTGGTTTCTAAGTGTTACACAGAAGCACAGGAGCGTGAGATAGTGTAGCATTTTGTAGCAAAGACGAGGATCACTGTTGCAGTGCTCCATCCCAGCTCCCCCCTACCCACCCCACCCTACCCAACCCTGACCAACCCTCCCCACCTCCACCCCCACCCCTCCTCGTCCAGCCACTCCCATAGTGGAATTGTTCCCATTCCATTCCTGAAGAAGGGCTTATGCCCGAAACATCGATTCTCCTGCTCCTCGGATGCTGCCTGGCCTGCTGTGTTTTTCCAGCATCACATTTTTCAACTCTGGTCTCCAGCATCTGCAGTCCTCACTTTCTCTCATTCCACCTGGGCCTTAAATCATTGCAACTCAAGAGGGACTAAGTCATTAGGTGGTCATTCATTGACTATTTAAGGGCCTCAATTAGCAGCAGGAAGGCTCAAGCTTGACCTAATTCAGGTGGAAGTAAGATGGTGGAGGGGTTTTGACATCCCATCATTCTGCCTCATTAAATTCTTGACTTGCCTCTGGGCCCGGAAGGTTCTGTCCAGATATGTCAACCCTATCTTCCAGGAAAAAGTGAGGACTGCAGATGCTGGAAACCAGAGTTTAGATTAGAGTGGTGCTGGAAAAGCACAGCAGGTCAGGCAGCATCCGAGGAGCTGGAAAATCGACGTTTCGGGCTGGGGAGAAGGTAGCAAAGAGTACAATAGGTACTCCTGACATCAACACCACCACTGCCCCCATGTGGCCATACGTGTGAGTGCAGAGGGCAAATGGACTCGTGGTTTATGGCATCTCTCTGCAGATTCTCTTGCAGGTGCCTATTGTACTCTTTGATACCTTCCTGCTCCTCGGATGCTGCCTGACCTGCTGCGCTTTTCCAGCACCACTCTAATCTAAACTCTGGTTTCCAGCATCTGCAGTCCTCACTTTTTCCTGGAAGATAGGGTTGACATATCTGGACAGAACCTTCCGGGCCCAGAGGCAAGTCAAGAATTTAATGAGGCAGAATGATGGGATGTCAAAACCCCTCCACCATCTTACTTCCACCTGAATTAGGTCAAGCTTGAACCTTTCCTAAACTAAAGAACAAGTTTTACTCAATAATAAGTTTTCTCTTTCTCACTATGAGTCAGTTCATTATCTTACCTGGTTACCATGAGCATGAAGGCCATGATTCTGACTATGGAAGCTGTTGTCTCCAATCACAATTCTCTTCAGTGTTGGCAACTCCAACAGCGATGAGGGGGAGGTCAAATCCTATCCACCATCCTGCCTCCACCAGAATTAGGTCAAGCTTGAGCCTTCCTGCTGCTAATTGAGGCCTTTAAATAGTCAATGAATGACCACCTAATGACTTAGTCCCTCTTGAGTTGCAATGATTTAAGGCCCAGGTGGAATGAGAGAAAGTGAGGACTGCAGATGCTGGAGACCAGAGTTGAAAAATGTGATGCTGGAAAAACACAGCAGGCCAGGCAGCATCCGAGGAGCAGGAGAATCGATGTTTCGGGCATAAGCCCTTCTTCAGGAATGGAATGGGAACAATTCCACTATGGGAGTGGCTGGACCTAAGTCGGTGGGGGTGGAGGTGGGGAGGGTTTGGTAGCCACGCATAGAGTACAATAGGTGAGTGGGGGAGGGGATGAAGGTGATAGGTCGGTGGGGGGGAGGGTGGAGTGTATAGGTGGAAAAGAAGATAGGCAGGTAGGACAAGTCATGGGGACAGTGCTGAGCTGGAAGCTTGGACCTGGGGTGAGTCAGGTCTGAGCAAGGGGTTGGAGTCTCAGAGGGGTTGTTGCATCTCCAGCCCGCCAATCTCATCGACTTGAGGAGCTATATGCTGATGTTCATCAGTATCAAAAGTACTTTGGGGAGTGTTGCCAAACAGAGACCTTGGGGTGCAGGTTCATAGTTCCTTGAAAATAGAGTCTTGGGTAGACAGAGTAATGAAGAAGGTATTTGGTACACTTGCCTTGATTGGTCAGTGCATTGACTATAGGAGTTGGGAGGTCATGTTGCGACTGTACAGGACATTGGTTAGACACATTTGGAATACAGCATGCAGTTCTGGTCTCCCTCCTATAGGAAAGATGTTGTTAAACTTGAAAAGGTGCAGAAAAAAATTTCAAGGGTATTGCAGGGTGGGAAGGTTTGAGCTATAGGGAGAGGCTGAATAGGCTGGGGCTGTTTTCCCTGGAGTGTCAGAGACTGAGGGGTAACTATATAGATGTTTATAAAATCATGAGGGGCATGGATAGAGTGAATAGACAAGGACTTTATCCTCAGCTTGGTGAGTCCAGAACTAGAGAGCATAGGTTTAGGGTGAGAGGGGAAAGATACAAAAGGGACCTAAGAGGCAACTTTTTCACACAGAGTGGAATGAGCTGCCAGAGGATGTGGTGGAGGCTGGTACAATTACAGTCATTAAAAGGCATCTGGATGGGTATATGAATAGGAAGGGTTTGGAGGGATATGGGCCAAGTGCCGTCAAATGGGACTAGGTTAATTGAGGATATCTGGTCAGCATGGACGGGTTGGGCCGAAGGGTCTGTTTCCGTGCTGGACAGTTTGTGTTATTCAGTCAACTTAAAAATACTTCTGATTATCAAGATGCAAATTGTGATTCGGAGCGGAAAAATTTGCAGGTGTTCCAAGTTAAGACTTTGCCAACTGAAGAGTGCAAATTAATTTAATTCAGCGTCAACTGAACAGGGAGGAGCCTCCTTACCCACTTCGAAATTCAGGTCACCTTCGCAGGAGAGAGAGAAGGTGAGAGATGTGAAGCATACTGCTAATTGAGCAGACCTGCTTATTTCCCTAAGACTAGAAGTCAAGGTGTTTGCAAATATTACACCTTCAAACTTACCATGCATAGAAAGCAAACTTTGTTTTCAATTGCCTTTGAAACAGTTCTTTAAATTGATGATGCATAGTATCACATGGACTGTTGGAAGGTTTTACGGCAAAGTTCTGGGCAATTGTGCATTCTAGGACGACAGATTATAGTCTTGCAATAAGAGGTAGCAAATTTAAAACAGAGTTGTGGAGGAACAATTTCTCCCAGAGGGCTGTGAATCTGTGGCATTCACTCCCCAAAGTGCGATGGATGCTGGGACAGTGAGTAAATTTAAGGAGGAGTTAGACAGATTTTTAATTGGCAATGGGTTGAAGGATATGAGGACAAGGCAGGAAAATAGGGGTGAGGAGCATATCATCCATGATCGAATGGGGGAGCAGACTCAATGGGCTGAATGGCCTAATTTTGCTGCTATATCCAGAAATAGTTTCAGGGATCATAATTGAAAAATAAGAGGATGCCCATTTAAAACAGAGATGATGCAACATATTTTTCTCTCAGAGGATTGTGTGTCTTTGGAATTCCCTTCCTCAAAAGGCAGTGAATGCAGAGGTAGGTAAATGTTTAATGACCGAAAGGTTGCCGGAATGTAGAGTTAAGGTTAAAACCAGGTCAACCATGATCTTACTGAAGGGTGAAACAGGCTTGTAGGGCTGAGTGGCTCCTATTGTTCCGAAAATAAAACTTGAAAGCACTGCAGATGCTGCAAATCAGAAACAAAAATCAAAATTGCTAGAAAATCTCAGCAGGTCTGGCAGCATCTGCGGAGTGAAATCAGATTTAATTGTTCAGGTCCACTCAGTTCTGAGGAAGGGTCCCTGGACCTGAAACGCTAGCTCTGACCTGCTGAGCTTTTCCAGCAATTTCTGTCTTTGTTTACTCTTGTTCCTCTTTCATATGTGAGTTTGTTTTTGGAATAGCCAATCAATCTCTAACTGCCATGGTCATGCCCCAAAATAATGTGGAGCGAATTTTTTTAAAAAATGATAACGAGTAAGGAGAGATTATCAAAATAGTGGTGATGTTGGGACCATCCACCCCCTCCACAATTAATGCTCAGTAGCAGCAGTGTTTACCATCTATACAAGATGCGCTACAGACATTCATCAAATTCCCTCAGGCAGCACCTTCCAAACCCACAACCACTCCCATCTAGAAGGACAAGGGCAGCAGATACATGGGAACACCACCCCCTGCAAGCTCCCCTCCAATCCACTCACAATCCTGACTTGGAAATATATCTTAGCGAGTTTTGAGAAGATTTGTAGATCGGGTTGAGGTTTTGGATGTAGGTTTGCTCACTGAGCTGAAAGGTTCATTTCCTTACTAGGTAACATCTTCAGTGGATCTCATGCGAAGCAACGCTGAAAATTCCTGCTTTCTATTTATATGTTTGGGTTTCTTTGGGTTGGTCGTTCCTTCCGTGTCCTGGGGTTCCCTCCTTAAGGATATTGTTGGGGTACCTACACCAAATGGATCACAATGGTTCAAGATGGCACCTTCTTGAGGGCAACCAGGGATTGTCTTTTTCACGTGTTCATGCAATATGGGTACCACTGGCCAGGACAGCATTTGCTTCCCATCTCTAATTTCCCGGAGGGCAGTTCAGAGTGAACAACAGTGAATCCGGTGTAGACCCCGCCAGGTAAGACTGGTAGATTTCCCTCCCTAAAGGATATTAATGAACTAGATGGGTTTTTAACAAAAACCAACAGTGGATACCATGAGGCTAGCTTCTTACTGAATTCAATGAAGTGGTGGGATTCGAGCCCAGGAACATTAACCTAGGCCTCTGGATCCTGTGATATTACTACTACACCACAGCCTCCACTGTTAACAGTAGGGATTGGTAATAAATGCTGGCCCAGTCACCAGTAACCACAATCTAGGAAAGGACAGAAAGTGCTGTGACACATACTGGGGGAAGGATTGAATTATAATTGGTGTAGAACCAGCAAACAGTCTTGAAATATCTGCACAGAGGCCAGTATCCTGCCACCCTTTCTTTGTGAGTGTCCAGTACACCAGCTATGGACAGCCAGTTCAGACTCAGTCCCTGAACTGAGGAGTTTCTCATCTCCTGGTGATATCTGTCAGCCAGGGCTCCCTGACTGGTCCAGGTTCACAATCCCAGTCAAGGATTTTGTAGTCAATGAGATCCACTACACATCAAAACCATACATAACATGAACCGTTTTACTGCAACAATACCAATGGCTTTTGTGTCCAGAATGAAAGGGAGCGCAATTTAGAACTGAGTCCTGGTGGAGGCGAGGCCAGTAAAATAAAGTTGGTCAACATGGTTAAGTTGAAACTTCTTGTATAAAGAAAGGACACTACTTATTCGAAATCAGGATTCTAAGGTAAATGTGAAGTATGACTGCTTTCACAACCATCCCACGTATCAACGCAATCAGCAGCTATTTCCGAGACTGTCACTTGCAAGTATTCAAAAGGAAATGCGTACAGCTATTGGCATCTCATTCCCCCCTTGGTTTGCATTTTAATAACTTCGCATCTCACTGCCATCTGAAGACTCTGACCGTTCCCAGCGCCCATTCTTTCTCAAGAAATTAATGGAGTGAAGGCCACGAACAGGTGGCTTTAATAACACAATGAGGTAAAGCCAAGGGCTTTGAAGGTGTGAAACAAACAGAACAGAAGGGTCACTGGACCCGGAAGGTTAGCTCTGTCTCTGTCGCTCTCTCTCTCTCTTTCCCCGCAGGCGCTGCCAGACCTGCTGAGTTTCTCCAGCAATTTCAGCTCTGACTGTCAGTCAGGTTCATGGCAATTATTACCTAGGAGGAGTGTGAGGAAGAACCTTGCCTAGATTAAAATGAAAAGGAAACTGCTGAAGTGGAACAATATCCTTAATGTCCATAAAATGTTCTACAGCAAGGCTCATTTCTGGGCTTATTGACATTCATCTCTTTAACGACATACGGTTGGAAAGATGGCAGAGCTGCAGGAAGCAGTGAGGCCTCTGAATAATTTATGGGATTCGAATGCTGATGGAGACATTAAATATTTCCCATTGTTGATACAACTATCTAAACAGGAGATGGAGGGGAGACAGATGGAGCATATTCCAGCGTGACATCCACGCACTTCAACTGAAGTCTAGCCAGTGATTTATAAGCTTCCAGCATAGCCCTATTGCTTTTATATTCTGTACCCTTTATCCATGTAACCCACATGCAACGTTCAACACTTGTATTATTACATTATATGGAGTCATAGAGTTATTGAAAATGACCCCTCCGCCCATCAAGTCTGCGCTGCCAATAAAAATTACCTAACTATTCTAATCTCATTTTCCAGCACTTGGCTCATATCTAAAGAGTTATGGTCTATATGGTAATACACATGTGTAAGTCTATATCCAGAATGCCGCAGCACTCAATAGGAACATAGGAACAGGAGTAGACCGTTCAGTCTGCACACCATTCAGTAAGAACATGGCCGACTCCATATGACTGCCTTGAGCCCGTATCCCATCATGCTTCAGGAAAATTTATCCACCTCAGATTTAAATTTAAGTGTTGAATTAGTATCAACTACTGTTTGAGGGACAGAATTCCAAACCTGCAATACTCTTTGTGTTTAGAAGTGGTTTCTAAACTCTCTCCAGAATGGTCTGGCTGAGGCTATACCCACATTTCTGGAAGCGTCAACCAAGGGAAATATCTTTATCTACTCTCTTTCCCTGTCCCTGTCCCTGCACAACAGTGCATCAAATTATTTCAATATAATTATTGGTGGTAAATGTTTGTGTCTAGTGCTCATCGGGACAAATGTACGGATACCATATTTTAAATGATCTCAGCAATTTATGCTAAGAGATTAAAAGGAACTGATTGGTGGAGATTAAGAGGAGCTTTTTTTTTAAAATAGGAAAACACCCGGGTGGCCAGTGACAAACACTGCCCTTCACAGCAAGGGACAGTGCTGGGTGATCAAAACAGTGAAGGGGAGGGTAGGGACTAAATCAAAATAGAATTGGAGGGAGAAATAATGCACTCCACTCCCTGCGGCGCCCACCTCTCCCTGAACAACTCCAGGGTGTTGGTGGACACCGCGTGCTCCTTCTCCAAGGACACCCGGGCTCTAACGTAACCGCGGAAGAGGGGCAGGCAGTCGGCCCTAACGACCCCCTCCACGGCCCACTGCCTGGACCTGTTGATGGCCAGTTTAAGAGGAGCTTATTGGATGAGATTAATAGAAGCTGATTGGTTGAGATTAAGAGGATTTTATTGGTTGAGATTAATAGGAGCTGATTGATTGAGACTAAGAAAATCTTATTGGTTGAGATTAATAGGAGTTGATTGATTGAGATTAAGAAGATCTTATTGGTTGAGATTAATATGAGCTGATTGGTTGAGATTAAGAGGAGTTTATTGGTTGAGATTAAGAGGACCTGATTGGTTGTGAAGCTGATTGTTGTTATGGGGAAAACAAGGCTGTCAAGGGGTATATCAAAAACTTCCCTCCAAAATTTCAAAAGGCTTCCTAAGAATAACTCAAAATACTTCCTATCACTCTGCAGCCCTTAGTGACTTGGAAAAGCATACTTGATATCAGCTCCAATTTTCGTGTTGAAAAATGCAAACATCTAATAAGAGGCTGAATAGACTGGGGCTATTTTCCCTGGAGCGACGGAGACTGAGGGGTGACCTAACTTAACTAACTTAATTGAGTATTTTGAAGAAGTAACAAAGTGGATTCATGAGGGCAAAGTGGTAGATGTGATCTATATGGACTAAAGTAAGGCGTTCAACAAGGTTCCCCATGGGAGACCGATTAGCAAGGTTAGATCTCATGGAATACAGGGAGAACTAACCATTTGGATACAGAACTGGCTCAAAGGTAGAAGACAGAGGGTGGTGGTGGAGGGTTGTTTTTTGACT
>NC_057713.1:5950753-5958226 GCF_004010195.1 Chiloscyllium plagiosum
CCACCCCCCCCACCCCCAACCCTACCTCTGTATCCTTGCATTCCCCATGGCTAACCCACCAGACCTGCTCATCCCTGGATACTATGTGCAATTTAGCATAGCCAAACCACCCTAACCTACACATCTCATGTAGCATCATAGAAACACAGAAACATAGAAGATGGGAGCAGGAGGAGGCCATTCGGCCCTTCGAATCTGCTCTACCATTCATCACGATCATGGCTGATTGTCCAACTCAACAGCCTAACCCTGCTTTCTCCCCATAACCTTTGATCCCATTCACCTCAAGTGCTATATCCAGTGTCCTCTTAAATACATGCAATATTTTGGCATCAACTACTTCCTGTGGTAATGAATTCCACAGGCTCACCCCTCTCTGTGGGGAGAAATGTCTCCTCATCTCCGTCCTGAACGGTCCACCCCTGGTGACTGTGACCCCTGGTTCTGGACACACCCACCATCGGGACCATCCTCCCTGCATCCAGCCTGTCTAGTCCTGTTAGCATTTTACAAGACTCTATGAGATTCCTCCCTTCAGTGGTCTGAACTCCAGCGTAAAACAATCCGACCCAATCAACCTCTCCTCACACGTCAGTCCCTGGAATCAGCCTGGCATCAAAGTTGGTTTTGCACTTGAATTAGTGTTCTTGTGAATTATCCTGATGAGTGCAAGATGAGAAAACTTTGATAAAATGGGTCTTTTTTCAGCAATTTGGAAGTTTTGCAGTACCCAACAGTAAAATATGTTTAGCCCAAATTCCCTGTTGGATTAATTAGTGTTGATCTTACATTTCTGGCCCTTTTGTTTGTATACTAGAAAATATCCCCTATGCATTATTTGCATTTAATAATACTTGATAAGGTATGTCGTAACATTTAATGATCTCTTTGGTTCTCTCATCCTCCCATCACCTTTTTTTCTCTAAAATGTATGTGCCTTCATTATTCCCTTGATGAAAAAGCAGTACCTCCCACATATTGATATCAGGTTGCATTTGCTCTTCCCTTACTAACTCCACAGGCTTATGATCCTCTTTTGTATTTCAAGGCTATATTCAGGTGAAGACCAGGTGTGTGGCACGGTGGCTCAGTGGTTAGCACTGCTGCCTCACAAGTACCCAGGTTCAATTCCAGTCTCAGATGACTGTTTGTGTGGTGATGGCACTGTCTACCTGTGGGTTTCCTCCCACAGTCCAAACATTAGGGTGGGTTGGTGGTGCTAAATTGCCCCATAGTGTGCAGGCTAGGTGAGTCAGCCCTGAGGGATGGGGTGGGGTGGGGTTCTTTTCAGAGAATTGTTGCAGACACAATAGGTCTGCTTTCAAACCATTAGAATTCTAAGAGATCTGAATCAGTTTCCCTCATTTTAACCTCCTCAGTCAGACGCAACAAAGATTGTAATTCCAGTTTACCATCTCATCGCACCTCACTCCGATAAAATGGAATTTGCCAAAATAAATACGGAGTCAATTAGAAGCCTACCTTGAGTGAAAGAAAAGACCATTTCATTATCTGCTAATCCCAAGAAAAATAATAAAACACACGTGCACACACACACACACACTCCTACAGACACACACACTCTCCTACAGGTGACACCACTGCACTACACAAACACAGAGATACACACACGCACACGTGCATGTACATACACACACACGTTCACAGACAGACACACACGCATGCACAGACACACACGCACACACACAGACACACATGCATGCACAGACACACAGAGGTACACACACATATAGCACACACACACGCACACACAGACACACACGCACATGCACAGACACACGTACACACGTACACACCCGCACATGCACAGACACACATACACACACGCATGCACGCACACACACACACACATACCTGAACACAGATAAAAATAAAAAGCTTTAAAAGGGAATGGTGCCCAGCACTAAAGGAAAGTTAACTAACTATGTAGTTTGAGAGTTCTCAGGGTATCCTTGAGATGTCAGGGTTTAATCTGAGTCTACAGTTGTTCAACTGATATCTTGTACCTACAGCAGAAGCAAATATACAGGGCCTTAGTGAGACCACACCTGGAGTACCTGTGCGATCACCTGTGTACAGGTTTGGTCTCCTTACTTGAGAAAGGATGTACTGGCACTGGAGGGGGTGCAGAGGAGATTCACCAGGTTGATTCCGAAGTTGAGGAAGTTTGCTTATGAGGAGAGACTGAGTAGATGGGAGTTAGAAGAGTAAAGGTGGGGGGCAGAGGGAGGGAATAGGAAACATATAGAATGATGAAGGGAGTAGGTAAGGTCGAAGCAGGGAGGTTGTTTCCACTGGTGGGTGAAACTAGAACGAGGGGGCGTAGCCTCAAAATAAGGGATTAGGGCTGAGTTGAGAAGGAACTTCTTCACCCAGAGGGTTGTGAATCTGTGGAATTTCTGGCCCAGGGAAGTAGTTGAGCCTACCTCGTTGAATGTTTTTAAGGCAACAATAGATTTTTGATAGTAAAGGAATTAAGGGTAATGGTGAGCGGGTGGGAAAGTGGAGCTGTGTCCACGGAAAGATCATCCATGATCTTATTGAATAACAGAACAGGCTCGATGGGCCGAATGGCCTACTCCTGCTCCTAGTTCTTAAGTTCTTATACATTGTTTTTGGGAAAAAGAACACATCAGGAGAAGTGACCCAATCACAGCTGACAACAGAACAATGTCAGATCCAGAGTTATAGGTGATTGCTAAAAATGTGTAGGAAGCCTGAGGATATGGATACTTTAGAATTTTGCAAACAGGGATGAAGTTTGTTGTGGTTCTGTTCGCCGAGCTGGGAATTTGTGTTGCAGACGTTTCGTCCCCTGTCTAGGTGACATCCTCAGTGCTTGGGAGCCTCCTGTGAAGCGCTTCTGTGATCTTTCCTCCATCATTTATAGTGGTTTGAACCTGTCACTTCCGGTTGTCAGTTCCAGCTGTCCGCTGCAGTGGTCGGTGACAACCGGAAGTGACAGAGACAAACCACTATAAATGGCGGAGGAAACAACACAGAAGCGCTTCACAGGAGGCTCCCAAGCACTGAGGATGTCACCCAGACAGGGACGTAACGTCTGCAACACAAATTCCCAGCTCGGCGAACAGAACCACAACAACGAGCACCCGAGCTACAAATCTTCTCACAAACTTTGAAGGATGAAGTTTATTAAGAGTATTATTAAGGAAAAATAGAGTGCACCCATAAGGAACATAAGAGTGGACTGCAAGGGCTTTTATGAATACATAAAAGGAAAAAAAATAATGAAGACAGATGTAGGCTCTTTACAGTCTGAAGGAGAGGAATTGAAGTAGAGATCAAGGAAATGTCAAAGCAATTAAATAATTAGTTTTGTCCTCTTTCCACAGAAGATGAGAAAAGTAACTTCACAGAAATGCTGGGGAAGCAAGCATCTATTGGGCAGGAGGAGATTAGGGAAGGAGATTAGGGTTACTTAAAAAGCACATGCTTGGGAGATTAATGAGACTGAAAGCTGATACGTGCCCAGGGCCTGAGAATCTGCATCCCTGGGGACTAAAGGAGGTGGATTTGGAAAAGGTTGACACATTGAATTATCATCTTCGAAGATTCTATAGATTCTGGAATAGGCACAGCAGCTTGGAAAGTGGGAAAGAGAAAACTGGGAACTGCAGCCCAGTTGGCCTAACATTAATAATAGGTAAAATTCCAGAATCTATTTTAAAGGACTTGATGACACGACACGTGGAGGTGTCAATAGGATTACACAAAGGTGACATGAATTTATGAGAGAGAAATCATGTTTTTAAAGTCAATTAAAGTTTTCCAAGGGCATAACGATTGCAACAGATAAGGGGAAACTAGTGGATGTGATCTATTCGTATAACCAGTAGGCTTTTAATAACTTGCAACATAAGAGGCTAGATTAAAGTACATGGTGTGGGTAGTAATATAATAGCAGGCAGGAAACAGAAAACAGGAACAAAGGGATAGAAGGAGGTGACTTGGAATT
The DNA here is from genome assembly GCF_004010195.1 of Chiloscyllium plagiosum. Taxonomy (NCBI): domain Eukaryota; kingdom Metazoa; phylum Chordata; class Chondrichthyes; order Orectolobiformes; family Hemiscylliidae; genus Chiloscyllium; species Chiloscyllium plagiosum. The sequence continues at coordinate 5,954,751 of NC_057713.1, forward strand.
AATGCTTGGGCTATTCATAATATCCATCAATGACTTGGATGACAAAATCAAATGTAATATTTCCAAGTAGCTGAGGCAACCTCGTTGAATAAGTTTAAGGCAAAGATAGATAGATTTTTGAACAGTAAAGGAATTAAGGGTTTTGGTGAGCAGGTGGGTAAGTGGAGCTGAGGCCATTAAAAGGGTGACACAAAGGTGTCTGGGATTGTGAGTACAGAGGAGAAGCATTCAAGGTGATTGAGTTAAGTTGTCTGAACGGGTGAACTGCCTGGTAGACACAGTGCGAGAAGTAAGTAAATGAGAACTTGTCCACTTCAATGGAAAATATACAATGACAGATTGCAGTTTCCATCTCTTAACCTGAGAAAAGCTATCCTTGCTATAGAGGGGAGTGTGGCAAATGTCCACCAGGCTGATTCCTTATAAGGGCAGACTGGGTCAACCGGGCCTGTGTTTACTTGAGCTTAGAAAAATGAGCGGGAATCTCTGTCAGACGGTTAACATTCTGACAGGGCTGATTGGATTGGATGCAGAGATGGTGTTTTCAGTATCAGGCAGGGATCAGCGCGTTAACACGGTCACCGTCTCTGGACCCAGGGCAGGTCATTTCAAAAGGAGATGAGGAGAAATGTCTTCATTCAGAGGGGAGTGAACCAGTGGGATTCTCTTCCACAGAAGGCAATAGGGGGCTCAGTCACTGAGTATATTTAAGAAAGAAATAGATTTCTAGATGTTAGAAGGTAAGAAGGGGTACATGGAGAGAGCAGGAATATGGTGTTGAGACTGGAGATCAGCCATGATCAAAGAGTATAGTTCCATAGAGTCATAGAACTGTACAGCACAGAAACAGACTCTTTAGTCCAAATTGTCCATGCAAACCAGATATCCGAAATTGATCTAGTCCCATTTGTTAGCATTTGACCCATATCCCTCTAAACCCTTCCTATTCATGCACTCATCCAGATGCCTTTTAAATGTTGTAATTGTACCAGCCTCCACGACTTCTTCTGGCAGCTCATTCCAAACACGTACCACCCTCTACGTGAAAAAGTTGCCCTTCGATCCCTTTTAAATATTTCCCCTCTCACCCTAAACCTATGCCCTTTAGTTTTGGACTCCCCTACCTTGGGGAAAGGTCCTTGGCTATTCACCCTATCCATGACCCTCATGATTTTGTAAACCTCTATAAGGTCATCCCTCAGCCTCCAATGCTCCAAGGAAAATAGCCCTAGCCTATTCAACCTCTCCTTATAGCTCAAATGCTCCAAACCTGGCAACATCCTTTTAAATCTTTCCTGAACCCTTTTAAGTTTAACAACATCTTTCCTATAACAGGGAGACCAGAATTAAATGCAGTATTCCAAAAGTGGCCTAACCAATGTCATATACAGCCGCAACATGACCTCCCAACTCCTTTACTCAATGCTCTGACCAATAAAGTATACCAAACACCTTCTTCACTATCCTATCTACCTGTGATGCTACTTTCAAGGAACTATGAACCTGCACTCCAAGGTCTCTTTGTTCAGCAACACTTCCCAGGACCTTACTATTAAGTGTATAAGGCCTGCCCTGATTTGCCTTTCCAAAATGCAACACCTCACATTTATCTAAATTAAACTCCATCTGCCACTCCTTGGTCCAGTGGCCCATCCGATCAAGATCCTGTTGGAATCTGAGATAACCTTCTTAGCTGTCCACTGCACCTTCAACTTTGTTGTGGCTCTGTTCGCCGAGCTGGAAGTTTTTGTTGCAAACGTTTCGTCCCCTGGCTAGGCGACATCATCAGTGCTTGGGAGCCTCCTGCGAAGCGCTTCTTTGATGTTTCCTCCGGTGTTTATAGTGGTCTGTCCCTGCCGCTTCCGGTTATCAGTTTCAGCTGTCCGCTGTAGTGGTTGGTATATTGGGTCCAGGTCAATGTGTTTGTTGATGGAGTTTGTGGATGAATGCCATGCCTCTAGGAATTCCCTGGCTGTTCTCCGTCTGGCTTGCCCTATGATAGTAGTGTTGTCCCAGTCGAATTCATGTTGCTTGTTGTCTGCGTGTGTGGCTACTAAGGATAGCTGGTCGTGTCGTTTCGTGGCTAGTTGATGTTCATGTATGCGGATTGTTAGCTGTCTTCCTGTTTGTCCTATATAGTGTTTTGTGCAGTCCTTGCATGGTATTTTGTACACTACATTAGTTTTGCTCATGTTGGGTATCGGGTCCTTCGTTCTGGTGAGTTGTTGTCTGAGCGTGGCTGTTGGTTTGTGTGCCGTTATGAGTCCTAGGGGTCGCAGTAGTCTGGCTGTCAGTTCCGAGATGCTCCTGATGTATGGTAGTGTGGCAGGAGGCTCCCAAGCACTGATGATGTCGCCTAGCCAGGGGACGAAACGTTTGCAACAAAAATCGGCGAACAGAACCACAACAACGAGCACCCGAGCTACAAATCTTCGCACAAACTTTGAACCTTCAACTTTAGTGATATCTATGATAATTCTATTTATTTTAAAATAGTGATGGAAAAGGATAGACCAGATCTAAAAGTTGAAGTTCTAAATTGGAGAAAGGCCAATTTTGACGGGATTAGGCAAGAACTTTCAAAAACTGATTAGAGGCAGATGTTCACAGATAAAGGGACAGCTGGAAAATGGGAAGCCTTCAGAAATGAGATAACAAGAATCCACAGAAAGTATATTCCTGTCAGGGTGAAAGGGAAAGCTGGTAGGTATAGGGAATGCTGGATGACTAAAGAAATTGAGGGTTTGGTTAAGAAAAAGAAGGAAGCACATTTCAGGTAGAGACAGGATAGATCGAGTGAATCCTCAGGAGAGTATAAAGGAAGTAGGAGTATACTTAAGAAGGAAATCAGAGGGCAAAAAGGGGACATGAGATAGCTTTGGCAAATAGAATTAAGGAAAATCCAAAGGGTTTTTACAAATATACTAAGGACAAAATGGTAACTAGAGAGAGAATAGGGCCCCTCAAAGATCAGCAAGGGGGCCTTTGTGTGAAGCCACAGAAAATGGGGGAGATACTAAATGAATATTTTGCATCAGTATTTACTGTGGAAAAGGATATGGAAGATATAGACTGTAGGGAAATAGATGTTGACATCTTGCAAAATATCCAGATTACAGGGGTAGTGCTGGATGTCTTGAAACGATTAAAGGTGAATAAATCCCAAGGACCTGATCAGATGTACCCGAGAACTCTGTAGGAAGCTAGAGAAGTGATTGCTGGGCCTCTTGCTGATATATTTGTATCATCGATTGTCACAGGTGAGGTGCCAGAAGACTGGAGGTTGGCAAACGTGGTGCCACTGTTTAAGAAGCCAGGGAACTATAGACCGGTGAGCCTGACGTTGGTGTTGGGCAAGTTGTTGAAGGGAATCCTGAGGGACAGGATGTACATGTATTTGGAAAGGCAAGGACTGATTCGGGATAGTCAACATGGCTTTGTGCGTGGGAAATCATGTTTCACAAACTTGGTTGAGT
>NC_057713.1:5958955-5978673 GCF_004010195.1 Chiloscyllium plagiosum
GAGGAGTCCAGAACTAGAGAGCATAGATTTAGGGTGAGAGGGGAAAGATATAAAAAAGACCTACGGGGCAACTTTTTCACACAGAGGGTGGTACGTGTATGGAATGAGCTGCCAGAGGATGTGGTGGAGGCTGGTACAATTACAACATTTAAGAGGCATTTGGATGGGTATATGAATAGGAAGGGTTTGGAGGGATATGGGCTGGGTGCTGGCAGGTGGGACTAGATTGGGCTGGGATATCTGGTCGGCATGGACGGGTTGGACCGAAGGGTCTTGTTTCCGTGCTGTACATCTCTATGAATCTATGACTCTATCTCACAAGAAATGTCAAACTCATCAAGAAGTGTTGAGAAGAGTTAAACAATAAAGAGAGAACAAAATTTGTTTTTATGAAAGACAGTAGTTTTTCTGGGTAACCTGCAGCTCCCTCAGCTATTCCCAGTTTGTCTGACTCGGCTTTTAATACCTTCAAAGGGTGATATGGTCGTGTTTATTACACTGCAGCCTGTTCCCTATGACATGTCAGGAACCAGAGGTCACAGTCATAAGGTAATATCTGTTTGTCTGACTGAGATTTTAAGCTTTCAGGCAACAGTCAAGTGAGATAACTTTACTCGCGTTATAAAGTAATACCTATCAACGTAGTGCCGTGACATTTGGGGTTCACTGCTGCTGTTGCTTGAACACCTTAAGAGTCCTCTGTTTCTGAATTTTCTGCCGGTTCTTCAGGCATCAGTTTCAAATCAAGTGGATGTTTTGGACATTGAAAACTGCTGGCCATTATCTCTTTCTGAGCCAGTGACATTAGCACATTCTGATTGACCCTAAACGTAGAAGAGGCTCATTTCAAGGGGAGCGCGATCACTCTGTGATTTGATGGTGAGGGTGATGAGCACGGTCTGACACCGAAACTCTGACTCAAGAGTGTGTTACTGGAAAAGCACAGCAGGTCAGGCAGCATCCGAGGAGCGGGAGAGTCGACATTTCAGGCATACGCCCTTCATCAGGAATGAGGCTGGGAGACTCAGGGGTGAAGAGATAAATAGGAGAGCAGCGAGGCTGGGGGGGAAGGCAGCTGACAGTGCAATAGGTGGATGCAGGTGGGGGTAAAGGCGATAGATCGGAGAGGAGGGTGGAGCGGATAGGTGGGAAGGAAGATGGACTGATTGGACAGGTCATGGGGACAGTGCTGAGCTGGAAGCTTGGAACTGGGGCAAGGGAAAATGAGGAAACTGGTGAAGACCCCATTGATGCCCTGGGGTTGGAGGGACCTGAAGTGGAAGATGAGATGTTCTTCCTCCAGGCGTTGGGTGGTAAGGGAGTGGCTCAGGACCTGCAGAGTGGGAGGGCGAGTTGAAGTGTCGGCAACAGGGCGATGGGGTTGATTGGTGCGGGTGTCCCGGAGATGTTTGCTGAAGCGCTCTGCGAGAAGGCGTCCAGTCTCCCCAATGTAGAGGAGATCGCATCGGGAGCAACAGATACAGGAAATGATATTGGTGGATGTGCAGGTAAAACTTTGATGGATGTGGAAGGCTCCTTTAGGGCCTTGGATGGTGGTGAGGGAGGAGGTGTGGGCGCAGGTTTTACAGTTCCTGCGGTGGCAAGGGTAGGTGCCGGGAGGGGGAGGGTGGGTTGTTGGGGTGCGTGGACCTAACGAGGTAGTGGCGGTAGTGTCTTTACAAAACAATTTCTCCTTCGAATCTTCCCACTTCCTCCAGACCAAAGGCGTAGCCATGGGCACCCGTATGGGCCCCAGCAATGCCAGTCTCTCTGTCGGCTACGTACAACAGTCAATCTTCAGTAGTTACACTGGCACCACTCCCCACCTTTTTCTCCGCTGCCTTGATGATTGTATTGGCGGCACCTCGTGCTCTCACAAGGAGATTGAACAGTTCATCAACTTCACCAACATATTCCATCCCGACCTTATATTCACCTCAACCATCTCTGACAGTTCCCTACCCTTCCTGGACCTCTCCATCTGCATCAATGATGACCAACTCAACACTGACATTTTTTACAAACCCACCGACTCCCACAGCTACCTGGATTACACCTCTTCCCACCCTACCTCCTGCAATTATGCCATCCCGTATTCCTAATTCCTCCGCCTCCGCTGTATCTGCTCCCAGGAGGACCAGTTCCACCACAGAACACACCAGATGGCCAACTTCTTTAGAGGCCGCAATTTCCCTTCCCTCGTGGTTAAAGATGCCCTCCAACGCATCTCGTCCGCATCTCACACCTCCGCCCTCAGACCCCATCCCCCACAACCGCAACAAGGACAGAACGCCCCTGGTCCTCACCTTCCACTCTACCAACCTACGTATTCATCACATCATCCTCCGCCATTTCCGCCACCTACAGACGGACCCCACCACCAGAGATCATATTTCCCTCGCCACCCCTATCCACTTTCCATAAAGACCGTTCCCTCCACGACCATCTCGTCAGGACCCCTAGCAACCCACCCTCCTCTCCTGACACCTTCCCCTGTCACCGCAGGAATTGCAAAACCTGTGCCCACACCTCCTCCCTCACCTCCATCCAAGGCCCCAAAGGAGCCTTCCACATCCATCAAAGGTTTACCTGCACATCCACCAATATCACTTAGTTTATCCATTACTCCCGATGCAGTCTCCTCTACATTGGGGAGACTGGACACCTCCTAGCAGAGCACTTTAGGGAACATCTCCGGGACACTCACACCAATCAACCACACTGCCCCCTGGCTGAACACTTCAACTCCCACTCCAAATCTGCTGAGGACATGCAGGTCCTGGGCCTTCTCCAACGCCGCCCCCTCACCACCCGACGCCTGGAGGAAGAACGCCTTATCTTCCGCTTCAGAACACTTCAACCCCAGGGCATCAATGTGGACTTCACCAGTTTCCTCATTTCCCCCCCCCCCCACCTCACCCCAGTTCCAACCTTTCAGCTCAGCACCGTCATCACGACCTGTCCCACCTGTCAACCCTCCTTCTCATCTATCCACTCCACCCTCCTCCCTCCTCTCTGTCCTATCATCTTCATCCCCACCTCCATCCACCTATTGCACTCTCAGCTACCTTCCCCCCAGCCCTAGCCCAGTCCCATTTATGTCTCTATCCCCGAGGCTCCCAGCCTCATTCCTGATGAAGGGCTTTTGCCTGAAACGTCGATTTTCCTGCTTCATGGATGCTGCCTGACCTGCTGTGCTTTTCCAGCAACAAACTTTCAACTCTCATCTCCAGCATCTGCAGTCCTCACTTTTGCCTGATAGTGGGAAACTCTGACTGTCCCACTATCTTGTAGCTCCTGCCAGGTGGGGCTGGGTGTGTATCTCACCCCTGAGAGGGGCTGGTAGGAGTGGTGCTGGGTCCTCTGGGTCACAGAGGGTCAAAGAAGGTGATGAAGGGAGTAGGATAGGATTCAGGGGGGAAAGGCAGACGGGGGTTGGTTTCAGACTGGCAGGGTGGTAAGGGGGAGTGGGGAGTGGGGGAGTCAGGGCAGATAGAAGGGGAGTCAGTCCCAGCAATGGAGCAGGGTGTTCAGAACTGGGAAATAGAGGACGTGGGTTAGTTATCTGGAGGAGGTGTGCTTGGGAGCATGTGGAAGAAGTATAGGGTCCAGCATTACTCAGGAATTGTTCTAGATATTCGATAGTTGAACTTTTCCTGAGTAACTATTTACCTAACTGCTGCAGACCCCGCCCCAGAATCTGTGATGTATGTGAGCACTTCTGGAGGATTCCAGGTGAAGTGGGATTGTCCAATAGAATCTTCACGATCCCCCGCGATTTCTTCAGAATCTGCTACCATAGCACTTCCGCAGGGTCTTCCCACCTACACTGCAGGAGCGATTATCCGGATGTTGGACAACCGAGGCCTGTGCATTAAAACCAATGAAAATTTGGAGCCCTAGTTTCCCACAGTAAAACCCGTTCCTTTGTCAATCACACTGGGTTTTTAATAAGCGTTTAGGATTTTGAATCAACCTATTCAGAGACCTACCTTTGGAGTGGGTGGGACCTGAACCAGAGTTGCCTGGTTCAGAGATAGGGACACTACCACTGCCCCACAAGAACCTCTTTGTTAAGCGCTCAGATATCTTGAACCAACCTGTTTACCAATATTATAGCACACTTCTGGAGCAGATGGACATTGAACCCGAATCTCCGAGCTCAGAGGGAGGGATAGTACCACTGCACCTCCAGATAACTAACCCCCAGGTGTTGAACGTCCTGCGTTATTAAGCATTTAGATATTCTGAACTAACCTGTTGAAAGACGTAATGGTATATCTACCAGAGGAAATGGGATTTGAACCCAATGTCCTGGCTCAGAGGTAACAGCACTACCACTGTGCTTCAATATGTTTTCCTTTTTATTCATTTGTGGGATAAAAGCATCATTGGTTGGACCAGTACTTATTACCCATCCCTAATTGCCCCTTGAGAAGGTGGGGGTGAGCTGCCTTCTTGAACTGCTGCAGTCCATGTGCTGTAGGGTAGATCCACAATGCCCTTGGGGAGGGAATTCCAGGATTCTGACCCAGCGACACTGAAGGAACGGTGGTATATTTCCAAGTCAGGATGATGAGGGGCTTGGAGAGGAACCTGCAGGAGGTGGTGTTCCCATGTATCTGCTGTCCTTGTCCTTCTAGATGGAAGTGGTTGTGGGTTTGGAAATTGCTGTCTGAGGAGCCTTGATGAATTTCTGCAGTGCATCTTATAGATGGTACACACTGCTGCTACTGAGTGTCAGTGTGAAGGGAGTGGATGTTTGTGGATGTGGTGACAATAAAGCGGGGGCTGCTTTGTCCTGGATGGTTTTGAGCTTCTTGAGTGTTGTTGGAGCTGCCCCCATCCATCCAGTCACACTCCTGACTTGTGCCTTGTCGATGGTGGACAGACTTTGGGATATTGGGAGGTGAATTATTTTGTCAAATAAGTACTATTTTTTTATTTTAAACCAAATGAAGTCTTTAAGTTAAAAAAAAAAGTAAAAACTTAAAGAACTGCAGATGCTGTAAATCAGAAACAAGAGCTGAAACCATTGGGAAAGCTCAGCAGGTCTGGCCACGTCTGCGGAAATGAAATCAGAGTTAACGTTTCGGGTCAAGTGACAGTTCCAGAAGGGTCTGAAGTAGGGTCACTCAACCGAAACGTTAAATTTGATTTCTCTCCACAGAAGCTGCCAGACCTGCTGAGTCTTTCCATCAATTTCTGTTCTTGTTAAGAGTATTGAGTACAGGAGTTGGGAGGTCATGTTGCAGCTGTACAGAATGTTGGTTAGAGTTGATAAGTGTGGTGCTGGCAAAGCGCAGCACGTCAGTCAGCATCTGAGGAGCAGGAAAATCGACGTTTCGGGCATAAGCCCTTCTTCAGGAATGAGGCTGGTGTACCAAGCGGGCTGAGATAAATGGTGGGGGATTTGGGGGAGGGGCGCTGCAAATACGATAGGTGGAAGGAGGTGAGGGTGAGGGTGAGGGTGATAGGCTGGATGTAGTTAACTGGACGCGAACTCGCAACCAGAAGAATGTGAGTGAAATCAAAGGAACTACTGAGCTAAAGCCGGCGCCATGGTTATATGAATAGGAAGGGGTTGGAGGGATATGGGCCGGGTATTGGCGGTGGGACTAGATTGGGTTGGGATATCTGGTCGGCGTGGACAGGTCTGTTTCCATGCTGTACTCTATGATTCCATGACTCTACAAGTCTTTACTGAGTTAAGAGTATAAGATTTGCCTGTGTTTCATTGAAGGTGGCAGGTTCTCACAACATGAATCTGCAAGTCAAAATCACCTAAAAATGGACCCTTGGCATTGTCTTATACATAACTCAACAATGTGTCCCCTACCAAAAGAGAAGATACTGGAAAATCTCAGCAGGTCTGGCAGCATCTGTAAGGAGAGGAAAAGAGCTGACATTTCGAGTCTAACTGACCCTTTGTTGAGCTTTGACAAAGGGTCAGTTAGACTTGAAACGTCAGCTCTTTTCTCTCCTTACAGATGCTGCCAGACCTGCTGAGATTTTCCAGCATTTTCTCTTTTGGTTTCAGATTCCAGCATCTGCAGTAATTTGCTTTTATATAATATGTCCCCTACATTCCGTCCCCAATTAAATGGTGCGTTTCCTTATCATGAGATTAAGAAGTGTCATCTGAAACTAAAGTACTCAAATCTACATTGCTTAGAGTTAAGCAGAATACTAACATAAGCAATCAATACACTTTGATTGTGCAATTATAAGTAAACTAAACATGATCTGGCTGGGGGCAGTTCCAGGCTGGCAGAATGACCAGGGTCAGTGCTCAGATGTTGTGAAACTTGAAAGGGTTCAGAAAAGATTTACAAAGATGTTGCCAGAGTTGGAGGATTTGAGCTACAGGGAGAGGCTGAACGGCTGGGGCTGTTTTCCCTGGAGTGTCGGAGTCTGAGGGGTGACCTTATAGAGGTTTTCAAAATTATGAGGGGTATGGATAGGCTAAACAGACAAAGTCTTTTCCCTAGGGTCGGGGAGTCCAGAACTAGAGGGCATAGGTTTAGGGTGAGAGGGGAAAGATATAAAAGAGACCTAAGGGGTAACTATTTCACTCAGAGGGTAGTGCGTGTATGGAATGAGCTGCCAGAGGAAGTGGTGGAGGCTGGTACAATTGCAACATTTAAGAGGCATTTGGATGGGTATATGAATAGGAAGGGTTTGGAGGGATATGGGCCTGGTGCTGCAGGTGGGACTAGATTGGTTTGGGATATCTGGTTGGCATGGACGGGTTGGACCGAAGGGTCTGTTTCTATGCTGTACATCTCTAATACCCCATGAATCTAAGCAGTAAATAGGGTTCAGACTGTGCAATGACCTAGAATGTACTGTTTAAAAGGGAGATAGAGGCAGCTTTCAAAAGAGAAATTGGATAAAGATTTGAAACATTTCTGCAGGAGGAAGAACAGATGGAGAGGGACAAGTTTAACAGCTTTTTCAAAGTGCTGACACACAGCCTGATAGTGTCCTTGCACTATTTGTCTGATACTGTGATGCTCCCGTGCAGTACTGAGGAAGTACTCACATTTGGAGGAGCTATCATTCAGATGAGACATTAAACAGAAGTTCCCTCAGACACCCTCTCATGACACCTTTTGAAAGGAGAGCAGTAGGGGAGATGATGGTCTCATGGTTTTTTCATTAGGCAATGAAACCAGAGACCCAAGTTCAAATCCCACCATGGTAGATGGTGGAACTTGAATTCAATAAAAAAATCGGAAAGGTTGCTGTTCCCCTGCTTTCCTGGTTCACCAATTTTGCAAAAATAAATTGCACTCAGTTGCAGCAAGGTCATGTTGGGATCAAAGCATGGTACGTGTATCAATAACAGCTCAGTGGTCAGGGAGTCACAGGGTACAGGTGTCCCTGGTTGAGTGAGAATAGCCCACACAGACAGGCAGGAGCTAGGTGAGTACTGGGGTCAGAGTGGGTGATAAGGCCAAGAACACACAGTGTCTGGGGACAGTTCCAGTCTGACAGAATGACCAGGGGCAGTGCTCATACTGTGATCTGTCCATTGTTATGTTGTTACATTGTCTTGCTGTTCCATTGTCTTGCTGTTTCATTGTATTCCTGTTCCATTGTCTTCCTGTTCCATTGTATTGTTGTCCCATTGTATTCCTGTTCCATTGTCTTCCTGTTCCATTGTATTGTTGTCCCATTGTATTCCTGTTACATTGTCTTGCTGTTACATTGTATTGTCGTTACATTGTCTTGCTGTTTCATTGTCTTGCTGTTACATTGTCTTACTGTTCCATTGTATTGTTGTTACATTGTATTGCTGTTCCATTGTCTTGCTGTTCCATTGTATTCCTGTTTTTTTGTCTTACTGTTCCATTGCCTTACTGTGATACAGAAAAATGGTTGTCAACATAGATACTGCAAATCTATGGGCCCTGACAACATTCCAGCAATAGTACTGAAGACATGTGCTCCAGATCTTGCCGCTCCCCTTGTCAACCTCTTCCAGTACAGTTACAACACTGGCATCCACCTGACAATATGGAAAATTATCCAGGCATGTCCTGTAAATAAAAAGCAAGACAAATCCAACCTGGCAAATTACCGACCCATCAGTCTACTCTCAATCATCAGTAAAATAATGGAAGGTGTCATCAACAGTGCTTTCAAGCAGCACCTGCTCAGCAATAACCTGCCCAGTGACGCCCAGTTTGGGTCCCACCAGGTCCACTTAGCTCCTGACCTCATCACAGCCTTGGTTCAAACATGGACAAAGGAGCTGAATTCCAGAGGGGAGGGGAGAGGGGCAGCCCTTGACATCAAGGCTGCATTCGACCGAGTGTGGCATGAAGGAGCATTGACAAAACAGGAATCAATGAGACTCAGGAAGCAAACTGTTTGGAGTCATGCCTGGTACATAGGAAGACAGTTGTGGTTGTTGGAGGTCAGTCATCTCAGCTCCAGAACATCTCTGCAGGAGTGTCTAGGGCGTGCAACTGGGGGTCTAGTGACTATGGAGTGTCTAGACCCAACCATCTTCAGCTGCTTCATCAATGACCTTCCCTCCATCAGGGGATGTCTGATAATGATAGCACAATATTCAGCAGCAATTGTAACTTGTCAGATACTGAAGCAATCCGTGTCTAAATGTAACAACCGCTGGACAATATCCAGGATTGGGCTGACAACTAGCTAGTAACAGTTGTACCACACAAGTCTCAGGCAATGATCATCTCTAATAAGAGATAATGTAACCATCGTCTGTTGACATTTATTGGTATTATTATCAATGAAACCCCACTTGGGTTACAATGGACCAGAAACTGAGCAGGACTGGCTATATAAATATTGTGGCTACAAGAGCATGTCAAAGGTTAAGAATCCTGGATGAAATAACTCACCTCCTGACTGCCCAAGCCTGTCCACCATCTACAAGGCACTCCCCACCTGCCTGGATGGGTATAGCTCCAGCAATACTCAAGAATCTTGACACCATCCAGAAAAAAACCAACTTGGTTGATTGGCACCACGTCCACAAACATCCACTCCCTCCACCACCACAATGTTGACCCAGTGACAGTGAAGAAACAGTGATATATTTCCAAGTCAGTCTGGGCTGTTTGTTTTGCAAGAGCAAAGGCTGAGGGGGGCACTCGATCGATCTGTTTAAGATTATAAGGGGCATGGACCTGGTGAATAGAAAGCAGCTGTTCCACTCAGTTGAAGGGTCAATAATGAAGGAGCATAATTTTAAAGAGAAAGACAAGAGGCTTAGAGGGGTTTTGAGGAAAAGGAATTTCACCCAGAAAGTGGAGGACGGGTGTCTGGAATGCACTGCCTGGGAGGGGCTATGAAGCACGAAATCTCACAACCTTTAAAAAAGCACGTGAAGTGTGATAACAATTAAGGTGTTGGGCCAAGTGCTGGAAAGTGGGAGATAGGTCAGTGCGGACTTGATGGGCCGAAGGGCCTCTCTGTTCTGTATAATTCTGACTGCGAGAGGACTCCAATCTGCCATGACAAATTGTTCACATTAAAACAGCCTTCCTTTCAGTTCACCAAACCCTTGAGATACCAATAGCCAAAGATATTATGAATTGGCTGTGTACCTTATTCTATGCACATACTGGTATCTCATTATCGCCAGACTGTTTTACCTGTAAAATCTGGGGCATAATCCATATCCTCCATGTTAAAATTGGAAAATGATGCAGAATCAAATCCATAGATACCCCTCCAGTGTGGGTTCAGACCATTCAGAGCTGAAAATGTGTTGCTGGAAAAGCGCAGCAGGTCAGGCAGCATCCAGGGAACAGGAGAATCGACGTTTCAGGCATAAGCCCTTCTTCAGGCTTATGCCCGAAACGTCGATTCTCCTGTTCCCTGGATGCTGCCTGACCTGCTGCGCTTTTCCAGCAACACATTTTCAGCTCTGATCTCCAGCATCTGCAGACCTCACTTTCTCCTTCAGACCATTCAGCCCATTGAGTCCACATTGACCTCTGAAGAGCATCCCATTCAGATCCATTCCCCCACCCTATCCCTGTAACCCCCTCCCCATTTACCATGGCTAATCCACCTAGCCTGAACATCCCTGGAAACTATGATCAATCCACCCTGACCTGCACAGCTTTGGACTGTGGGAGGAAACCGAAGCACCTGGAGGAAACCCATCCAGACATGGGGAGACACAGTCAGTTGCCCAAGGCTGGAATCGAACCCAGGTCCCTGGAGCTGTGAGGTAGCAGTGCTAACCACTGAGTCACCATAATTAACAGTTCTTATTTGAAATTATTCTGTGATTCGATTTTGTGGTTCACAGACAGACTCGGTTTGAATGATCCGGGTGGGGCAGCGGGTCATAGAGTCATAGAGTATTAGAGATGTCCAGCACGGAAACAGACCCTTCGATCCAATTCATTCATGCTGATCTGATATCCTAAATTAATCTGGTCCCATTTGTCAGCGCTTGGCCCATATCCCTCTAAACCCTTCCTATTCATATACCCATCCAGGTGCCTCTTAAATGTTGCAGTTGTACCAGCCTCCACCACTTCCTCTGGCAGCTCATTCCATACACACACCACCCTCTATGTGAAAAAGTTACCCCTTAGGTCCCTTTTATATCTTTCCCCTCTCACCCTAAACCTATGCCCTCTAGGTCTGGACTCCCCCACCCCAGGAAAAAGACCTTGTCTATTTGTCCTATCCATGCCCCTCATGATTTTATAAACCTCTATAAGATCACCCCTCAGCCCCGTGTCTGTGTGGGCTTCCTCTGGGTGTTCCAGATTCCTCACAGTCCAAAGATGTGCAGATTGGGTGGATTGACCGTAGTGTCCAGGAATGTGCATGTAACCCCATGGTAAATGTGGGATTACAGGGATAGGACAGGGGGATGGGTCTCATTGGGCTTATTGGAGGGTCAATGTGGACTCGATGGGCCGGATCCCACGCTGGAGGGATTCTACGTATTGGATTCTGTATTATTTTCTAATTTTGACACGGAGGATGCAGAATATGTTGCAGGTTTTACGAGTGAGTGACATTATTCCATGGTTCTGTGACGTTACCAGTAGGATAGCACCTCATCTGGATCTGTTACTTCAGGCAGAATCCAACATAGTTTCGCAAATATATTAAAGATTAATGATTAACTCCTTCTCCATGAATTTTGAGTGGACGACTGCTGTCTGGTTTCTTGGTGTTCCACACTGGGACTTGTCAGCTGTGCCGGGGTTTTCTAGTCATGTTTCATCCTGCCATGGTGTCAGTGAGACATCAACCTGCCTTGCAACATGATGGAAAAGAACGAGCATCAATCACATCTCAGAGTTGGGAGGTCAGTGTGTAACTCCAATTTACTGTGTCAAATTATTTCCACAGTTAAAAGTGCAGCTTATGGATCTTAATCTTTCATCAATGTCACAATACGAAAAGTAGGAGCTAATTACTGCAGACGCTGGAATCTGTACTGAAAACAACAAACGCTGGAGATGACAGCGGGTCAGGCAGCATCCATAGAGAGAGAGCAAGCTGACATTTCAGGTCGAGACGTCTCTTCATCAGCGCTGACGTGAAGTGACACTGTTGACAAGACAGACTGGACCCAACCAATCCCGTATTTGCAAAACTCAAGAGTCCAACATTGGATCTGGCTCTATGATTGGACATCAGTTACCCGTTAATCCTGAGACTGCAAAGAATGTTGGCAAGCAATATAAGGTTGGCAGCAAACTAAAACAGGAATTACTGGAACAACTCAGCAGGTCTGGCAGTATCTGTGGGGGGGAAAGCAGAGTTTGTAATTGTTTCTGATTTCCAGCAACCACAAATCTTTAGCTCATTTTCTGGCAGTGAACTGTCACACCTCCATTGATTGGTGCATTCTAGTCTAACAACCAATTGATAACCAATCAGCATTCTCGTCTCATGCATTTTGACCATTACTTTCCTTTCCCTTCGTTATTCTTGGGATTATCCCGGTGAGTGTAAGGCACAGTGTTTGGAAAAAATGTGTCTTTTTCTCAACAATTCTCGGGTTCTACGACAGCCCAGTGACAACATTTGAAGAATGTAAATAAATCTAAAAGTCAGCCGTTATGTCAGGCAACATTTCTTCACACAGCGAGAAGTGAGTCCCAGGAGTCAAATGCTATGGAACCAAAGTAGGCGTACGGAGGTCAACTCCAGGTCAGCCGTGATTGAACTGAATGGTAGACAGACTCAAGACTTGATTAGATGGGCAGATCAGTAGCAGATGGAGTTTAACCCTGATAACTGTGAGGTGATGCACTTTGGAAGAAGGAAGAAGACAAGGAGGTACTCAGTGAATGGCTGGGCGTGAGGAAGCTCAGAACAACAGAGGGATCTTGGAGTACTTGTCCACAGATCCCTAAAGGTTTCAGGACAGGTTAATACAGTTAATAGGGCACGTGGGGCACTTGCCTTTGTGGCATGGATTAGAAGAGCAGGGAGGTTATGTACAGGACTTTGGTGAGGCCACAGCTAGACCCCTGTGTGCAGTTCGGGTCTCCACACTATAGGAAGGATGTGATTGCTCTGGATGGGATGTTGCCTGGGATGGAGCATCTCAGCGATGGAGAGAGGCTGGATAATCTCGGGCTGTTTTCTTTGGAGCAGAGAAGGTTTGGGAGGATTTGATTTGGCTGTAAGATTATGAGGGGCATGGACAGGGGGGATAGATAGCAGCTGTTCCCCTTTGCTGAAAGATCAATAACAAGGAGGCATAATTTTAAGGTGAAAGGCAGGAGGTTTAAAAGGAAGTTGAGGAAAAATCTTTTCACCAGGAGGGTGGTGGGAGTCTGGAATGCTCTGCCTAGGAGGGGAGATCAGGCAGGAAGCCTCACAACATTTAAAAAGTAGACAATTAGTGTCAAAAGGTGTCATCACTCGGCTATGGGCCCAGTGCAGGATAGCAGGACGAGTGTAGGTAGCAGTATATTTTTGGCCATACAGACCTGATGGGTCGAAGGACCTCTTTTGCCCTGTATGATTCTCTGATTGCCCTCCTCCTGCTCCTATGATTGTACAATTCCATCACCAGTGTTACCATGATCCATTCCTCTCTGAAGTTTCTGCTTTTGTTTCCACCCTCTTTCCAACAGGAAGTTTTTTGAGGTTGGAAGGTGGTGATTTAGTTCCTCCATTGAGATGATCCAACTGAAATAGCAGTGAGACTAATTCCAACCAGATAAGATATCGATATTTCATAAAGGGAGGGATTTTACCAGTCCATTGAGTCTGCTTTCATTTGGATCGAATCCATAAATATCTAACTCAGAACTCTCCATCGAGTTAGCTCATATTGAATTAACATTAATGATTTACTTTAATTGGATATATAAATTATAAAGACTTTCCATCATTATTTGCCATGGTTCGTTGTGTTTTTAATTAGCTTCAGTTTATTTCAGGGGATTATATTTTCATACTGCACTGCAGAAGATAAGTATTAAGCTGACTCAAGCTTCCATCCTCAATGATGTGACCAGTTCTGAATTATTTTCTCAAAGCAATCAGAATCAGAAAAACTTTGCAAGATTGAGCTTAAACTTTGCCTTAAGTGAATACCAATGAGGGAGTGAGAAGCCAGATATGATTATCCCTCCATTGACATGGCATTAGGGTTGGGATGAGACATTATTCACCGTTATAGCTGGTTGACCATTCATTGCAATCTATTCTTAAGCACGTGGCATCAGGATGAAATGCCAGCATAAAAGCTGAGAGGAATGAGGGGAAACCTACGAAATTCTCACAGGACTAGGCCGGGTAAACACAGGAAGGATGTTCCCAGTGACCAGAGGGAGTCCAGAACCAGGGGGTCACAGTCTAAGGATATGGAGTGCGCCATTTCGGACTGAGATGAGGAGAAATGTCTTCACCCAGAGAGTGGGGAACCTGTAGAATTCTCTGCCATGCGAAGCAATTCAGGCCAAAACTTAGATATCATACTTAGGGTTAAATTGGGAGAATATGGGAACAAGAGACTGAGTTGGATGATCAGCCAAGATGCTATTGAATAGGAGAGAAGACTCTAAGGGCTGAACGTCCTCTTTCAGTTCCTAGTTTCTGTGCTTCCATATGTTTCTAAGTGGTAATATACTTGGATCTGTAATCCAATAAACCAGACTAATACTCCAGGATAACGAATGCAAAATAGTGTGCTGGAAATCGGAAATGCCCTGCAGAAGAGTCATGTTGGATTCAAAACATTAACTCTGACTCTCCCTATAAATGCTGCCGGACCTGTTGAGTTTCTCCAGCAAAATCTGTTCACTTTTCAAATTTCCAGAATCCGCAGTACTTTACCTGTGTTCTAATTCTCTGGAAACATTGGTTTAAATCCCTACGCAAATTAATTAATAAATCTTGAATTGAAAGTAGTTGAAACAACTATTATCCATTCTTGTAAAAGACCACCTGGGTCATTAATGTCCTTTGGGGAGGGAAATCTGCTGTCATTTCCTGGTCTGACCCATATGTGGATCCAGACCCACAGAAATGTGGTTGACTCTGAATGTTTGCCTCAAATGGCCTGGGGAGGCAATTAACGGCAGGCAACAAATGCTGGCCAAGTCAGTGATGCCCTCATCCCCTGAATGCATTAAATTTTTAAAATGTCTAAATATACTTTTTTCTGCTCTCGTCACTATGTTGTGAAATGTTAACCAGAGACAGTTTGCTCTGTCAGGGTATTGAGAACGATCCTGTGACAGTGGCTCAGTCGTTAGCACTGCTGCCTCACAGTGCCAGGGGACCTGACTGGGATTCCCATTGGACAGTCCCCCCTTGGGGGATGATGATCCTATACCAAACAGATTCTATAATCTAATTCTGTTTCATAAAAAGGGCAGAGCTGTTCTGACCAATATTTATCCTTCATTCAAAATCACAAACACTGAGAGTCACATGGCACCCAATACATTACATTTCTCTCACCAGAGGTGCTGCCAGATCTGCTGAGTTTCTCTAGCAGTTACTGATTTTAAGGTCATTCCCACATTTAAGGGAGGTTGAACTGTGCAGATTGGTATGGTAGGATGTGTCTTCTTCAATTCCAACACTGCATAAGAGATTCATTGATCGTGAAGCTCTTTGGGAGATCCTGCAAGTGTTGTAGCAGCTAATTTCCTCCTCCACTTTCTCTGAGAACAGTGAACCTGCCCTTGAGCAAAATTTTCATTCATCAAGTAAAATATTCACCGATGTTGCAATCGATTGTGACTGTGTAGCTACAGACTGCTGCACATGTTTGCCATTAATTATATTTTGCAGTACCTTTAACCAGTTAAACTGGCCTTCCTTTCTGACTACACATCAAACTACTTAATTAGCCGAGACATCCAATGACCCTGAAAGCTGCTACATAAATTCAAATCTTTTCTTTTGTTCACAGAAGCTGAAACATTCCGCATTATGTTAGGGATAATTTATTTCTGTTTATTTTTTCTGACCACATACCTCAATCCATGCTTAGGTTTGTCCAACAATGAGTGGAAACAAGAATATTAGATGATTAGATTATTTAGATTAAATACTAGACGAATCCAGTTCAGAACAAGTCAAGAACAGTGGATGTGTGGAAACATTCGATTCTCACTGTTGTAGCGATATGAGACATTGGTTAGGCCACTTTTGGAAAACTGCATTAAATTCTAGTCTCCCACCTATCGGAAGGATGTTGCGAAACTTGAAAGGTTCAGAAAAGAGTTGCAAGGATGTTGCCACGGTTGGAGCGTTTGAACTATGGGCAGAGGCTGAACAGGTTGGAACGAGTTTCTGTGAGGTGTCAGAGGCTGAGGAATGACCTTATAAAAGTTTATAAAATCATGAGGGGCACAGAATAGGGTGAATAACCAAGGTCTTTTCCCTGGAGGAGTCCAAAACTAGAGGGCACAGGCTTAAGGTGAGACGGGAAAGATTTTTAAGGGACCTAAGGGGCAACTGTTTCACACAGAGGGTGGTACGGGTATGGAATGAGCTGCCAGAGGAAGTGGTGGAGGCTGGTACACTTACATTTAGAAGGCATCTGGATGGGTTTATGAATAGGAAAGGATTGGAGGGATATGGCCCTGGTGCTGGCAAATGGGACCAGATTAGCTTAAGATATCTGGTTGGCATGGACAAGTTGGACCAAAGGATCTGTTACTGCGCTGTACATCTCTCTGACTCTAAGACTCCATGCAGACCAATGGCCTTTACATTAGTCTGAACTGACATTTTCCAGCAACAATTATTAATATGTTCAAAGCTTGATCCTATAAATTGAGTTCCCCAAATATATGTTGTTGAAATTTTGAATTAAGTCACACAATTGCAAAGTGCAGCCATAAAACTGTTATTTAATAAGAATAATAACATTCTTATTAAAAATGTGTCATTTATGGTTTAAGCCAATCTTGAGGTGACCATTGTGAATATTTTTTCGTGTTGATTGGAATTATTTTGTGAAATTATGATTACAAAATTTTAAAGAAGGTTTGTTTGAAAGGTGGAAAATTGCAGGGCCTTTGGGAAAATTGGAACTAGTAAGAAAGGCTTTTAAATAGCAAGTCTTGGCACGATGGATTGAAATGTCTTTATACTCATTAAAATTAGAGAATCACAAACAGTAACGTCTTGAAAAAAGATCTTCTTTAATATAAATATCACATCTGCACAGCTCTGTGTTAGATTCCTTATGAGCTTCTGAGTGCTAAATTATATCCATCAGAGAACTCCTTGATCCCTTTCATTCATTCACGGGATGTGGCATCGCCGGCTGAGCCAGTATTTCTTGCCCATCCCTAATTGCCCTGAAGAATGATGGTGGTGAGCTGCTTTCATGAATTGTGACAGTACATCTGAAGCAAAGCATCCAGAGTAGTGCAGGGGAAGAGTGGTCCAGGGATTTGACCCAGCGACAACGAAGGAATGGCGATATATTTCCAAGTCAGCACGGTGAGTGGCTTGGGTGGGAACTTCGAAGTGTGGTGCATCTGCTCCCTATCCCTTACAGGCAGTAAGAATTGTGGGTTTCGAAGGTGCTCTTGGTGAGTTATTGTGAATGGTGCTGCTGCTCTGCATAAATGTTGAAGGAATGACTATGGTGCCAATCAAGTTTGTACATTGTCTTGATAGTGTCAAACTTCTTCACTGGTATTAGAAGCTACACTCATCCAGGCAGGTTGGGAATATTCTATCACACTCCTGACTTGTGCCTTGTGGACAGTGGACCGGCTCCTCCTGGTCAGAGAGTCAGGAGGTGAGTTACTCACTGCAGGACTCTTAGCCTCTGACCTGCCTTTGGAACCACTGTGTTTATATGGCGAGTTCCAGTTCAGCCTCTGGTTAACAATAACTCCTACGAGGTTGACAGTGAGGGATTCAGCAATGGCAATGCCATTGGCACTCAAAAGAAGAAAAACAGAAGTTGCTGGAAAAACTGGCACCATCTGTGAAGAGAAATCAGAGTTAATATTTCGAGTCTGGTCATGAGACCCGAAACATTAACTTTGATTTCTCTTCACAGATGCTGCCAGACCTGCTGAGCTTTTCCAGCAACTTCGGTGTTTGTTTCTGATTTACAGCATCTGCAAGTCCTTGCGGTTTTTATTTTGACAATCAAAGGGAGCTACGTACGTTTTCTCTTGTTGGAGATGGACATTGCCTGGCACTGTGTGATGTGAATGTTACTTGCCACTTGTCAGCCCAAGCCCGGATATTGTCCAGATCTTGCTATAACTGGACAAGAACCACTTCAGAATCTGAGGAGTTGTGAATGGTGCTAAACAATATACAGTCATCAGTGTACAGCACCATTTCCACCCAGTAATACTTGAAAACCAAATTAGGAGTTCTCAACATGGAGGCTTTCATTTGATGTGAGGCTGCAGTATACAAAAAAAGATGATTAAGTAAATTAACTGTTCACTGTTACTTAACTGACCTTGTTTCCATTAAAGCTTTGTGCTTGAAGGGCCATCACTAGTGTTGAATGTTTTTACTGCTGTACAGACCAGACATTGATAAAGTTTCAGACACAGACTCTTAATTTCAAGATTTCTCTGTAGTGTTGAGGTAGAGTATGTTTGTTAAAGCCTTTGATGCCATTTATTGGAAACTTTAACAATATATCATGGCTTTATTATATTCTCTCCTCTTGGATGTTGAGACAATGGAAAGACTAATAAATCAAGAGACCAACATTTCTTTCAACAATCTCTTCCGTCATGTTATAATATCTAAAAAGATTCATGCTGGACACGAAACATTAACTCTGTTTTGCTCTCCGCAGACACTACGTTTCTTCCAGCATTTTTTTTTTCAGATTTATAGGAAGGATGTTGTTAAAAGCTGGAGGATTCGGAAGAGAGATGTTGTTGGGAATGGAGGGTTTGAGTCATAAGGAGAAGCTGGATTCCATGTCATAGAATCCCTACTGTATGGAAACAGGCCATTTGGCCCATCAAGTCCACACTGACCCTCTGAAAAACATCCCAACCAGACCCAACCCCCTACTCTGTCCCTCTAACCCTGCATTCTCCATGGCTAACCCACCCTGACCTGCAAATCTTTGGACTGTGGGAGGAAACCGGAGCACCCGGAGGAAACCCACGCAGACACGGGGAGAATGTGCAAACTCCACACAGACAGTCGCCCGAGGGTGGAATCGAACCAGATTCTTAGCACTGTGAACCGCCATACTGCCCACTGTGACTTTTTCACTAGAACATGGAAGGTTGAGGGGTAACATTTTTGAGGTTTATAAATGCATGAGGGGTATAGATTAGGGGGCATAATTTTAACATGAAGGAGAAAGATTTAAAAAAGAAATTAAGGGGCAATATTATTACACAGGGAGTGGTTAGTGTGTGGAATGGATTTCCCCAGGGAGTGGTAAGTGTGTGGAATGGATTTCCCCAGGGAGTGGTAAGTGTGTGGAATGGATTTCCCCAGGGAGTGGTGGATGCAGGTACTGTTACAATGTTTGAAAGACATTTGCAGATGTACATGAATAGGAAATGTTTGGAGGGATATGGGCCAAGTGGAGGCAGGTGGGGCTCGTTTAGTTTGGGATTATGGTCAGTATGGACTAGTTGGACCGAAGGGTCTGTTGATGCGCTATATGACTCTATGCCTCTATTTCCAGCATCTGAGTATTTTGATTTATGTTAGGATCCACCTCTGAGGCAGGGAGTCTCAAATGTGTTCCTTCTAGTCCAGAGTTGGAGTCATGACCACTCCACCATTTCCCAGTGGTCACTTTTGTCCAATTAAACCCATTAGTCATAAGGCTTCAGAGTTTTCTAAATTGTTCATTAACTATCCCCTTGACCCGACATTCTTCCTGTTCTCAAGATTTTAACTAAATTCAATCAAAGGGAAGGTACAGTCAAGATAATCCCAGATTAGTAAAGGCCAGACAGGGTGAGGCTTGCCTCTCCAAAAAATAATATTCCGAAAGATTTCAATAAGGCACTCCTTGAGAATGCTTTTGCAAAACTCCAAAACTAGCCTGAAACCATAAAGACCAACCAGTCACCAAGACAGAGGAGTGGGAGTGGAGTGGTACTTACAGTGAAAGGGCAGGAGGGTGGATGTGGGGGCTGTCAGATCTATGAGTCAAGAGTGTAATGCTGGAAAAACACAGCAGGCCAGGCAGCATCCGAGGAGCAGGAGAATCGACGTTTCAGGCATAAGCCTTTCATCAGGAATGAGGCTTGTGGGTC
>NC_057713.1:5979020-5984701 GCF_004010195.1 Chiloscyllium plagiosum
CTTCATCTACCTATTGCATTCCCAGCTACCTTCCCCCCAGCCCAACCCCCCTCCCATTTATTCTCAGCCCCTAGCCCACAAACCTCATTCCCTGATGAAGGGCTCTTGCCTGAAATGTTGATTTTCCTGCCCCTCGGATGCTGCCTGACCTGCTGTGCTTTTCCAGCAACACACTCTCGGCTCTGATCTCTAACATCTACAGCCCTCACTTTCTCCCTGTCAGAACTGTGACCCTATTAAATGGCACAGCAGGCTCGAGGAGATGAATGGCCTATTCTGTTCCTATTTCTGGGGCTAGTGATCCAAAACCCCAGGCTAATGTTCGAGGGACTGAGTTCAAATCCCACCACGGCAGATGGTGAAATTCGAATTTGATTAAAACCCAGAATTAAAAGGGTAATAGCGACTGCAGTGAGTGTAACGGGGTCAGTCAGATGGAATCTGAATTCCCTGGTTGGATTTTTAACCTGGTCCAATCAGGGAGCCCTGACTGACAGATATAAACAGGAGTAACCTCCCCTTCACTGTTTGATCACACAGCATTGCCCTTCAATGTAAAGGGCACTGCTTGTCACTGGCCACTCAGGTGTTTCCTTTCTTCCTGGTGGTGGAAACTGAATAAAGATTTGTGCTCCTTGTGTCTCTCACTGCGTCTCTCACTGTGTCTCACACCTGCACACACACACAACATGGGTGCTGGGGAAAAAATAAGCAAAAAACAAAGAAAAAAAATAGAAGTGTCAGACACTCTGTTCACTCTGAGAGCTGGTTCTGAGGGAACTGGATCAGTGTCAAGGACTCTCCCCGTGTGAATAAAGGGGGACTTGGTGTCCGGATACCAGCCTCTGTGGGGTTATTTCAGTGACCATTGCCGTAAAAACCCATCTGGTTCAGCAATGTCCTTTAGGGAAGGAAATCTGCCATCCCTACCCGGTCTGACCTACATTTGACACCAGACCCACAGCAATGTGGCTGTTTCTTAACTACCCTCTGGGCAACTAGGGAAGGGCAAAAAATGTGGGCCTAGCTGGTGATGCCCAATTAGTTGAAAGAATAAAAGACAAATCTCGTCACGCAGTAAGTGATTAGGTCATGAAGCTTGTTGAGACAAGGGGTGGTAGATGTAGGCACATCTGGGAGAAGGGATTAGAAGGAAATACTGAGAGACCAGGGTGGCATGAGGTGGGAGTAAGTGGGTGTGAATCACAAGCATTGCCGTTGATGAGTGGAGCCATTTCTGTGCTATGCTGGGTCACACTCAGGATGGTTTCCTCAAGGATGACTTGCTTAGAAGGCAACAAGACAGCCATATTAATTTCATAGAATCCCTACAATGGGCAAACAGGCCATTTGGCCCAACAAGTCCACACTGACTCTCTGAAGAGTAACCCACCCAGACCCATTCCCTACCCTACATTACTCCGCATTTCCCTTGACTAATGCACCTAACATACACATCCCTGACACTATGGGCAATTTAGCATGGCCAATTCACCTGACCTGCACATCCTTGGACTGTGGGAGGAAACCGGAGCACCCGGAGGAAACCCATGCAGACACCAGGAGAACATGCAAACTCCACACAAACAGTCACCTGATGCTGGAATTGAACCTGGGACCCTGGTGCTGTGAGGCAGCAGTGCTAACCACTGAGCCACCAGTGCAGGGCTGGCCACAAGCCTTCCTCAGACAGCAGGTCTTTCCCACTGCCCCACCTTATTTAAGTCACCTTCCCCTATCCTTTGTTGCCAGAATTTTCCTCCCTGTGTCACAATCGCAGAGGTCAGTCAGTATTGTTGGCAAACAGCTACATGACAGGAGAAAATCAAATCGCACTCTCTTGATCCAACTGACTTCATTCCTATTTATCAATTAATCAAAGGCTTCTTACAATCAGTGATATTCCCATCGCTGTGGAGAGATTTCAAATGGTTACATGAAATGTGAAACAAAAGGATCGATGTGGTTCATATTCCAATTCAACTTCTGTTACAAAATCTTCTGGAGCATGTCATTGCACAATGCTTATAAATGTTTACTTTGATAGCAACTGTTAATTGCAAACTAACCAAGCTGATGACATACAACAGTATAGATTTTAGCTAATAGCACTATATTGACGTTAACAGGGCTTGAACTAAGGAAAGCGAGAATTGAATTCATTAACAGCTGAAGAGACAACTTAATTTTCGCTTCAGCCAAGACTCTGAATGATTTTGTGGATTTTCCCTTTGTTAAATCAATAAGAAGAATCTATTTCCATTGCCAGAAGGATGGGTAACTTGAGGGCACGGATTTACAGTAATTGACAAAAGAAACACAGAGGCGTGGGAGATGAGGACAGTGTACCTTTGCTGGATTGTGTTGCTGCCCGTTGCTGGAATGTGCTATCTTAAAGAGCAGTGGAAGCAGATTCATTCGGAACTTTCGAAAGACTTTCTCTAGGAAGGTAGGGCCAGGACTGGGTCAGTCACCCCCTCGGGGCTGTTAATGAGACCATGGGTGATCTGCGGTGTCACGCCATACACTGGCTTCGAATTACTTTTGAAATTTGTAATTTAAAATGTTGACCAGGTATACTGGCAATGGCACAGTGGTCTTCTCACTGCATCACTGTGAAAGTGATTAGATTAGATTCCCTACAGTGTGGAAACAGGCCCTTTGGCCCAACAAGTCCACACTGACCCTCCGAAGAGTAGCACACCCAGGCCTATTACCCTCTGACTAATACACCTAACATTATAGGCAATTTAGCGTGGCCAATTCACCTGACCTGCACATCTTTGGACTGTGGGAGGAAACCAGACCACCCGGAGGAAACCCGCGCAGACACGGGGAGATCATACGAACTCGACACAGACAGTCACCCAAAGGCTGTAATCAAACCCGGGTCCCTGGTGCTGTGAGGCAGCAGGGCTAACCACTGAGCCACCGTGTTGCCCCAAGTGAGTACTGCAGATGCTGGATGATGAAGAACTTTTGCTCGAAACATCAATTTTCCTGCTCCTCAGATGCTGCCTGACCTGCTGTGCTTTTCCAGCAGCACTCTAACCTTGTCACTGCATTACAATTCCATTTTCTCAAGCCTGGTGACACAGCTCGGTGGATTATTGAGTTTAAATTTAATTCATAAATCTAGAATTGAAACATAGTGATTCTATCTGTGATTGTTATAACAAGCTGTCTGGTTCACGAATGTTCTTTAGGGAGGGAAATCTGCCGTTCACCTGCCCCTCCTCCAACCTAGTTTACTTCATCAGGTGCTCCCGGTATGGTCTTCTCTACATCAGGAAGACTGAACATAAACTTCAGGAACGGTTCACTGAACATCACAGCCGGGTTCGCAGGGGCCAATCGGACCTCCCAGTCACCACCCACTTCAAGGAAACCTAAACACATAAATAGAACGCGGGTCACTAACAGCAGTGCTTCACCAGAGGCTCACTGATGATATTACCTAGTATGGTGACAAAATGTGTAAAAACAAACCTTCCAGCTCAGCGAGCAATTTTACACCCGCAGATAGTGCTATTTGGCCAGACGATTAAAACCTTGGCCAGAGTTTGGTGTAAAGGTGGAAAGGTTCAGGAAGAGAATTCCAAACTTGTGGCCAAAATACTAGGCGATACAGGTGCCAGTGGTGATGCTTTTAAAAGCATTTTGAAGAATCTATCAACCCTCAAATTAAATAGCAGAAAAAGAATTCCGACACCCCTTTACAAGCAGTTTTCCACTGGTACCTGCATTTCCTTTTTAACCCTGTCAGACGCACTGATGTTCTAAACAGTTTCTTCCAAATTGACTGCGTTAATATCTTGGGCTAAGGAACATAATTTTTCACTCATGATATAATGTTTTCATTAGATTGTGACCATGTTATTACAGTGGCAAAAACACAAGCTTCTCATGAGTCTCCTATAGAAAAATAGCAGTCATTAAAGATAAAGCACTGTAAAATTATCCACATAATATCAGGCACTTGCTCTAAGGTAAAACCTTCTGGTAAATGTGTTGGGAATATCAAACACTGCAGAGTCTAAAATATTAAGCCAGGTAGTGTTGTGTTCTTAGCCTCAAACACAAATTTAACAAAATTAATAGTTCTATGGTGCATTTCCTTGACAATGTCTCAACCAATCAAAGCTGACTTGTTAATCAATATTTGGAGATGCCGGTGTTGGACTGGGGTGTACAAAGTTAAAAATCACACAACACCAGGTTATAGTCCGACAGGTTTAATTTTGGAAGCACTAGCTTTCGGAGCGCCGCTCCTTCATCAGGTGGATAAAGAAGCAGCGCTCCGAAAGCTAGTGCTTCCAATAAAACCTGTTGGACTGTAACCTGGTGTGGTGTGATTTTTAACTGTGTTAATCAATCACCACCTTTGTGTCATGCTGGGTGGATTATTGTTCTTGGAAATTTGGCATTCTTGCATCGGTCCTGATGAAAGCAACATTAAACGAATCAATAACAATGTTCTGCTCTCATTCATTTACGGAAACTTAATCATGTGCTAATCAAGGCGTTGCACTTTTAAAACAGAAATATGTTTGTTGAATGTAGTTATCAATAGCACTTATTCCCCATTCCTAAGTGCCCAGAGGGCAGTTAAGAGTCAATCACATCGCTGTGGGTCTAGAGTCCAGCAAAACAAATGTCATTTACAAAATACCCTGCAACAAACACCACATCAGACAGACAGGCAGGAAACTAGCCACCAGGACACATGAACACCAACTAGCCACCAATAGACATGACCCTCTCTCACTAGTATCCTTACATACAGATGAAGAAGGGCATCACTTCGACTGGGACAACACATCCATCCTGGGACAGGCTAAGCAGAGACACACGCGGGAATTCCTAGAGGCCTGGCATTCAAACCAGAACTCCATCAGTAAACACATCGATTTGGACCCCACTTACCAACCTCTGAGAAAAAGAACCGGAAATTATATCACCCACCACAACAGACCAAAGACACACAAATAGAACAGAATAGAATATCAGCACTTCGTTGGAGGCTCACTGATGATGGTACCTGACATGGTGATGAGACATCTGAGAACAAACCTACCAGCTCAGTGAGCAAACTTACAACCTGAACCTCAACCTGAGTTATAACTCTCCTCAAAAATTGCAATTGACAATGATTATATGGTTACCATTAAATTAACTTTTAATTCCAGAATTTTTTTTTGTTGAGGTCTAACTGCTCTATTTGTTATGGTTGGATTTGAATCCATTCTCCCAGAGCATTAGCCTGTGATTTTGGATTCCCAGTCTAATGAGATCCAAAAACAGCCATACAGCCTCCCTCGAACACAGTAGGCACTCAGTAATCATCAATACAAATCAGTAAAACAGCCACACTAAGGTGACTCTTTCAAATTCTGGATTAGTGGTGCTGGAAGAGCACAGCAGTTCAGGCAGCATCCGAGGAGCAGTAAAATCGACGTTTCGGGCAAAAGCCCCTCATCAGGAATACAGGCAGAGAGCCTGAAGGGTGCAGAGATAAGTGAGAGGAGGGTGGTGTTGGGGAGAAAGTAGCATAGAGTACAATAGGTGAGTGGGGGAGGGGATGAAGATGATAGCTTAGAGGGGAGGGTGGAGTGGATATGTGGAAAACAAGATAGGCAGGTAGGACAAGTCATGGGGACAGTGCTGAGCTGGAAGTTTGG
>NC_057713.1:5984930-5988753 GCF_004010195.1 Chiloscyllium plagiosum
GAGGGAGGCGGTGTGGGCGCAGGTTTTGCAATTCCTGCGGTGGCAGGGGAAGGTGCCAGGATGGGAGGGTGGGTTGTAGGGGGGCGTGGACCTGACCAGGTAGTCACGGAGGGAACGGTCTTTGCGGAAGGCGGAAAGGGGTGAGGAGGAAACTATATCCCTGGTGGTGGGGTCTGTTTGGAGGTGGCGGAAATGTCGGCGGATGATTTGGTTTTTGTGAAGGTTGGTAGGGTGGAAGGTGAGCACCAGGGGCGTTCTGTCCTTGTTATGGTTGGAGGGGTGGGGTCTGAGGGCGGAGGTGCGGGATGTGGATGAGATGCGTTGGAGGGCATCTTTAACCACGTGGGAAGGGAAATTGCGATCTCTAAAGAAGGAGGCCATCTGGTGTGTTCTGTGGTGGAACTGGTCCTCCTGGGAGCAGATATGGCGGAGGTGGAGGAATTGGGAATACGGGATGTCATTTATGCAGGAGGTAGGGTGGGAAGAGGTGTAATCCAGGTAGCTGTGGGAGTCGGTGGGATTCTTTCAAAAAAAGGATTGGAAAGATCCCTTGCTTTTGAGGATGTTTTACATTGAAATAACAAGTAGAACACTTGGCCCATGATGCACACAAGCCTCTGTCTACCATTCTTCATCTTATCCTATTAACATATCCTTCTCTCCTTCTTGTGCTTATTTCATTTCCCCTTAAATGTGTCACGCTCTGTACCTCAGCTCATTCTCGTGGTAGCAAATTCCACATTCTCAGCATCCTCTGGGGAAGCAGACCACACCAACCTGTTGGGAATGAACCATCTTCTGATGGATGACATCTGAACCAGGCTTCTGGCACTGGGCAAGAACACACTCCTTTTAATCTTTTGTAAGATGTGGGTGAGACTGGCAAGGTCAGTGTATATTGCTACATTCACCTTCAACTTAATGGTGTGTTAAGCTTGTTGTGTAATAATGAACATCCTCTTGTTAAAAGTACACTGTATTCTTTTATGAATATATTCAGTGACTGATCACCATGGTAACGAAATTGCAAAAGTAAACGTTATGGCCTGACAAGCAAGGTATCGCTCTGGGATCTCATTTCTCCACGAGTGCCATCATCTATGATCATTAAAAAAAAACCTCATAACAGGTTCAGTGTCTGGATACGTTCCATTTCTCCTCAAGAGAAAATATCCCTGTTTAAGACGATATGGAATTTGCAGCAAACGTAAGTGAGCCACATTGCTAACGTGACTGATCATTCTAAATCAGTTGTTAGGAATCAGTGATGAGTCGTTCTTGGCACAGTTGGGATTACTCTCCCAGCGCTGTCCAATGGTGATATTAGAGAACATTATTATCGGAGTTTTACAAGTGTGGGCTGGTTGAGTTCATTCAGCACCCTGCCCACTGTGGCCAGTGTTGTTTTAAAGTAAATAGTGGTCCTGATATCAAGACATGCAAATTGTGTGAGGTGACACCAGTTTCTCAGATGCTAAATTGCCATGGCAGAATGAACGATATACAAGCAGGCATCCAGAGGGAAGTAGCAGCTTGGTAAAATGACTTTTTAAATTCACTCGTGAGACATGGGCATCACTGGCTGGGCCCAGCATTTAAACCCATCCCTAGTTGCCCCTAGAAAAGGTGGGAGTGAACTGCCTTCTTGAACCGCTGCAGTCCATGCGCTGTAGGTATATCCACAATTTCCTTAGGAAGGGAATTCCAGGATTCTGACCCAGCGACACTGAAGGAACGGAGGTATATTTCCAAGTCAGGATGGTGAGGGGCTCAGAGGGAAATTTGCAGGGGGTGGTGTTTCCATGTATCTACTGCCCTTGTCCTTTTAGATGGAAGTGGTCGTAGGTTTGGAAGTTGCTGTCTGAGGATTATTTGTGAATTTATGAAGTGCATCTTGTAGATAGTACATCCTGCTACGACTCAGCGTCAGTGATGGAGGGAGTGGATGTTTGTGGATGTGGTGTCAATCAAGCGGCTGCTTTGTCCTGGATGGTGTTGAGCTTCTTGAGTGTTGCTGGAGCTGCCCCCATCCAGGCAAGTGGGGAGTATTCCACCATACTTGTAGATCAAATGTCAGTTAAATGTTGTCTGAGTGTCAAGGGCTGTCACTCTCCCCTCCCGTCTGGAGTTCAGCTCTTTTGTCCACATTTGAACCAAGGCTGTAATGAGGTCAGGAGCTGAGTGACCCTGGCAGAACCCAAACTGGGCGTCACTGAGCAGCTGCTGCTTGATAGCACTGTTGATGACCCCTTCCATCAATATACTAATGATCGAGAGTAGAATCAGAAGTCATATTTGGAATCACAAACTTTCAGAGCACTGCTCCTTCATCAGGGTATTAGTGAATCAGATGGGTTCTCCCAACACTGACTTCATGGTCATCATTACATTCTTAATTTCAGTTATTTTTATTGATTTTGAATTCCACCAACTGCCATGTCTGGATTTGAACCCACATCCCCAGAATTTTAGCTAAGTTTCTGGGTTGGTATACTAGCGATAATACCACTTGGCCCTTACCTCCGGTTGTGTAGCTGCCAGCAGAGAGACTAGTGATGAGACAGATAACCCACACTGACACAGCAGGATCACCAAGGCTCCTCAGACAGCACCTTACAAACCACGACCTCTCCCCCCTGGAAGGACAAGGGCAGCAGATACATGGGAACACCACCCCCTGCAAGTTCCCCTCCGAGCCACTCACCATCCTGACTTGGAAATATATCACATCTACCGACATGGAATGCAACCGTTCAAGATGGCAACTCATTTTCACCTTCTAAAGGGCAACTAGGGACTGGCAATAAATGCTGGGCCACGGCCAGCGATGCCCATGTCCCAGGAGTGAATTAAAGCGATGGATTTGATACTAGTGCTGCCAGTTTCCACAGTAAAGCTAACATATTGCCTTAACCACACACTGTGGATCGATCTCCTCGGCATCCCCAATCCTCTCCTCAATTTGCTTTCGAAAGGTTTCATCAACTTTGACGTTAAAAATCACACGACACCAGGTTATAGTCCAACAGGTTTAATTGGAAGCACTAGCTTTCGGAGCGTCGCTCCAGTCCAACACCGGCATCTCCAAATCACGATCAACTTTGACAACAGTGTCCTCACTCACATGCAAAACGTTGCTCAGCGTGGCTTCATTCAATGGAAGCCATATTTCACTATCCTGGAATGATAGCTGCTCCCCCATCCCGTGCATCATCCTGACATGGAAATATATTCCCATTCCCCCCCACCCGTGTCACTGGGTCAAAATCCTGCAACTCCCTCCCGAAGGGATTTGTGGTACATAACACTCTGCACAAAAGTATACAGCACTGAAATATTTAGGCAGTGACCTCTCTCTCTCTCTCTCTATGATACACCAAATAGACTGATTTGCATCAGGAACACAGCTCACCAACAGTTTCTCCATGGACAGGCCCAGCCAGAGGCACCCACATCCCCTGAACAACTAAAATAAATTGAACAGGACGGGTTATTCAATACATGTGTTTAAAATCAAATTACATGTTTAAGCCTGAGCATTAACTTTAATTATACTGCATTATAGGTGGAGACAGAAAATTAAAGCAGAATTGATTGCATTTACTTTGAAAGAAGATTCAGAGATGACAACGAACAGTGGTTGAATTGTAAGAAGAAATTGTACAAACATCTCAGAGAATGAATGAAACAGCAGAGTTCAGAAGAGATCAGGAATTAAAAAGCAAGTTCCTTAACAAGAAAGGGGCGATGTAAGGGGTTCTGAGGAAGGGTCACCAGACCATAAAATGCTAACTCTGCTTTCTCTCCACAGATACTGACAGAC
>NC_057713.1:5989253-5999967 GCF_004010195.1 Chiloscyllium plagiosum
GGGAGGAGGGTGGGGGGTGTTGGTGGGTGTGGAGGTGGCACTGAGTGGGACACCCTTTGGAGAGTCGGTGTGGACGTGATGGGCCAAATGGCCTGTTTTCACGCTGGGGGATTCAATGGTCCAGGGAAGATGGAGGGTGACTGGGGGTAAGATTTATCTAACAGTGCCACATGTTATGTGAGGTGCACCTTCACTCATTTCCCTCTAACTGTCTGCCATCACATACTGTATGCTTTCCCCATCCATTTCACTCATCTCATTTTGTAAAGGGGGTTACTAGAACATAATGTGAGCTGTATCTACAAAGTTATCTGATACAAGCATTCAGAAGTTTAGATCAGTTTTCAACCAGGACCAGTTGTGCATTCAGAAGTGCTCAGTGTAGTAACAACATCACCATTGTTTCCTGAGTGACTGACTTCAGCTTTGTGTATGGACAATATGACAGAAAAAAAAAAACCCAGCATGCACGGTACAGGCTTTAACGGACCGCTCTTTGTGAATCCCTCATTCTGCATGGAGATACCACACATCTCCAGTAACAGCCTGCTGCCTTCCACTTACTCTGCAAAGCCGCGTGTTGAAGAGGGAATAAAGACCTTCAAAGACAATGAAAAGAGAAAATTTTCAAGCAGCAAATGAAAGACATAGTCATTGTGCAAATAACCCCCCCCTTCTCAGCAAAAAATATTGAAAGGAAAATTAAAAAATAATTTTTAAAATCCTATGGCCCAGGCTGGTGCTATTGAACAGTGATTCCCCATTTTTGTTTGTTTCTTTATCCATCCTTAAAATCTATGCCTTGTCTGTTTTTCTGTATCTATGTTTGTGAAGTGGGATGTTTAAAGAAGGTAGAGTTTACGGTATAGAGAATTTTCAGTCAGTAATTCATATTTGTGAATTATACACTCATAGAGTCATACAGCAGGGAAACAGACAATTCAATCAAACCAGTCCATTCAGAACATAATCCCAAACTAAACTAGTCTCACCCGCCTGCTCCTGGACCATATCACTGTAAACCTTACCTATTCATGTATCTATCTAAATATCTTTTAAACATTATAATTGTACCTACATCCACCACTTCCTCAGGAAGCTCATACCAAACATGAATCACTCTCTGTGTAAAACATTTGCCCCTCATGTCTTTTTAAAATCTCTCTCCTCTCACCATTAAAATGTGTCCCCTGGTCTTGAAATTCCCCATCTTAGGGTAAAAACAACTACCATTAACTCGACCTATACCCCTCATTATTTTATAAATCTCTATAAGGTCACCTCTCAATTCTCTACGGCTCCAGTGAATGAAGTCCCAGCCTATCCAGCCTTTCTTTATAACTCAAACCCTCCATCCCTGGCAATATCCTGGTAAATCTCTTCTGAACTCTCTCTAGCTTAATAATATCCTTCCTATAACAGGATGACCAGAACTGGACACAACATTCCAGAAAAGGCCTCAGCAACATCCTGTACAATCTCATCATAACTTCCTATCTCCTATACTCAAAGGGGAAGACAAGCATGCCAAACGCCTTTTTAACCACCCTGTCTATATGTGACGCAAACTTCAAAGAATTATGTACCTGCATCCCTAGGTCCATTGGTTCTCCAACACTACCGAAGGCCTTACTATTAATTGTATAAGCCCTACCCTTGTCTGCTGTACCAAAATATAATACCTCATATTTATCCAGATTGAACTCTGTCTGCCATTTCTCAGCCCACTGATCTGCCAATTTGTTCATGATAAACAGTGGGTTTTTTTTTGTTAATTACAGAAACTTTATGAGTGTTTTCTTTCAAACTGAGTTCAGCATTCTGGCAAAATGAGAATCTTGGATACGTTGACTCAATCTTTTCACATTGGTGATGACTCTGGGTAGAGTGGTGTTTGATTTCCAGCACACTATCCCAGTGAAAGTTTCATCTCTTCATCGAGTTGGTCTTTTCAAACCAAATGTGAGCTCATCCTTCTATATTCCTATCATGTGGACGTTAAGGTCTGGTGGACACTCTCATTTTACCGGGTCCTGGCAGACAAAAGTTGTCAGTGAGTTTTCAGACATATCTTCAACTCCTTCTTCTTTCAAAGTTCATCTCAATAGTAAAGTGATTCTCGTGGGTCATGTATCCAAGTCAAAATATTGATTAGCTATCCTTAAGACGCCAACTCCCTTCTACCTTTAAAACAAATTGCAACTGTTTCCTGTTTAACATTCCCAGCACTCTTCCGGGACCAACATTAAAACCTTGCCTTGCAGATCCCCTTTAAACATTCCTTTTCTGACATTAAATTAGTGTCCCCTAGTATTTGACACTTCCACCCTGGGTAAAAAAAATGTCTGACCTATCCACCCTATCCACGCCTCTCGTAATTTTATAGACTTCTTTCAGGTCACCCCTCAGCCTCCAATACACTAATTAAAGCAATCCAAGTTTGTCCAACCTCTTCTTATGGCTAACATACTCCAATCCAGGCAATTTCCTGATAATCCTCCTTTGTACTCTCTCCAAAGCCTCCATATCCTTCATATAGTGTGGCAACCAGAACTGCAGACAATACTCCAAATGTGGTCTGACTAAAGTTTAATACACATATGGAAGATGTCTTATACACATCCTGCTCCTCAGATGCTGCCTGACCTGCTGTGCTTTTCCAGCACCACACTCTCGATTCTGATCTCCAGCGTCTGCAGTCCTCACTTTCTCCTAGTTATACAACCATGGAGTGATACATCAGAAATGGAAGAAGAATTCTGAAGAGGAGACTCGATGGGACTCAAAACATTAACTCTGTTTTTCTGTCTTGACAGATTCTGCCAGACTTGCCAAGTTTCTCCAGCAATTTCTGTTTCTTTTTCAGATCTCTAGCATCCACAGGATTTTACTTGTGTTAAAAAAAAACAAGGAGGAAACTGGTTAGACTATCACATCTGTGTCATCTCTTTCTAAGAGTTTTCCAATTAGTCCCATTCCCTCCCCACTCTTTGCCCACAGCCCTGCAAATTGTTCCTGTTTGAGCAGTTTTCTAATAAGTCAAGGCAATGTTAAGTAGCCACACACTAATTGGAATAAGGTCAGTTGAAAGAGATTCTTCGGGAAACTGCTCCTTTGATCTCACTAATGCAATTTTGAGATGCATCACAGAGAATTAAGTGTTTAAGAGGTTTACTTTTAATCATTTTGGCGATTTTTATTCCAATTCTCTTGGCTGGGAGTTTGATCTGGAACAGAATATGACACAGCTAAAAGTTGACACATATTTACATTGTGAATTACAATGAACTCTCTCTGTAGTTGGCTAAGTTACATCATTGAGTCATCACTGCCCTCTCATTAGTCCGCTCAATTTCACACACTTTCGTAATGTTAAATATTTACAAATATGCATTGCTTTGACTCCAACTTGCTCCAAATCTACCATCCCTTAAATCTCAAACCAAGATGGCAAACTGCAAGGGAAAGAATTTGATGGCAACAGTTTAAAATCCTTCTTTGACGCTAACAGGGCTTTCAAAAGCACAAAGAGCTCATTAAAGAACACAGATTCTGAGCAGTGCTTGCCACAACTTCGTGCTTGAATCCCATCTGGGGTTCAGAATTTTTCCACCATCAGGCAGAAAGAGAAAGCAAATAGCAACATGAAGGAACCTCTTCCAACTGCGCTGTCCTAAAGGTGACAATGTCCAGGGAGAGACAGGGGTCTATAACTGGTGTGGAAGAAAGCTGCAGCAAACGGCAACAAAACATAGAGGAGCCAAAGGAGAATTTCTCCATGTTTATGGTTTGGTTGGGGGGCTGGTGGTAGCACAGTGGTATTATCACTGGACTGTTAATCCAGAGACCCAGGTAATGTTCTGGAGACCCAAGTTCGAATCCCATCATTTGACTCCAATAATAAAAATCTGGAATTAAGAGTTTAATAATTGGCCATTGTCGTAAAAACCTATCTGGTTCACTAATATCTTCTAGGGAAGGAAACTTCTATCCTTACCTGATCTAGTCTGCATGTGACTCCAGACCCACAGCCAAAGTGGTTGACTTTAAACTGTCCTCTGGGGCAATTATGCACGGGCAATAATTGCAACGCCCTCATCCTGTGAACGAATTTAAACAAAGCATCTTCACGCTGCCTTTCCTCCAAACGCTATCAATATCACAAGCTGCTATGTCAATGATAGGTTTGAGTACAGGACAAGATGTCCGGGATTGGAAGCTGCTGTATTCCCTAGGTCCCTGAAGCATCACCCAGCCCAGCCCACGGCTCATGTGAACATATAGACCAGGAGTAACGTGGCCATTCAACCCCTCAAGCCTGCCTTGTCATTCATGAGATTGTGGCCAATTCAATTGTGCTTTGAAATACACATCCCCATTCTATCTGTCCCTTGACGATCCCAATATCCTTGCTAATGAGAATCTATCCAACTCTGTCTTAAAACTGTTCAGTTAGTCCGTCTTCACCGTCTTCTGAGGCAGAGCGTTCCAAACTAGCAGAGCTCACTACGATGAGAAAGGAAGACTTTCACCTCTGTGTTAAAAGGGTGACCCCCTAAGTTTAAACCAGTGTTCGTCACCCACCCCTCATTCTGGGCTGACCCACAGGCGGAACAGCAGGAGACCAGATTAGAAAGGGACGGTAATAAACTGCAACAAACTACACCAGCTCCGAATACCAACTCGAAAACTGTTAACGAGGCACATTGGTCACGGGAGTCGGAGTGGACTGGGTGGGGGGTGGAGTGTTGATGCAGGCACAGCAGGGTATCCTCACTGTTTTAACATGAACTTCATTCTTCATACATGGACAATCATCCAGCAATCTACAAAAGCAGTTGAAGCTTAAAGCTCCAGCATTGCCTTTTGTTATTCTGTATGATCACCCAGAAACTGCTACTCCCGATGGTCAGTTAGCTCAATGGACCAGCCAGCTAGTCTTCAATCCAGAATGATGTTGACAGAGTGGGTTCCATCTCCCACACCAGCTGAGATTACCATGAAAGATTCTCCTTTTCAACCTCTCCCCTCGCCTGAGGCATGGTCACCCACAGGTTAAACCCCCACCCATCGTCTCACTGTAATAAGAGATCAGCCCACAGAGTTATGACAACTTTACCTTTACTCCTTTGTTCAATTAAGTAGTGATTCTTTTTTTAGGAGTACAGCTTAAATAGCATTGCAACTCTGTTGAGAGCTGTATAGATGACATTAAATATTATTAAAGGAAATTACATTGTGATCACTTTGAGGAAGTCATACAGAGATGCCTTTTTTCATCACAGTTATGTTATCAATGCAGGATTAGAAAGAGGCTTTAATTTCACTTTATTTATTTCTTGTGTGATGGTACAAAGATTTCTCAGCCCAAACAAGACCTAAGGGCTGGTTCCTGGGCCTGTAGCATGCACTATTTGGGAATAAGAAATAGTTGCTCCATTCGGCTGCTCCTACACCATCTTCTGTTTGTTTTTCCATGTGGTCTGTCTGTTGATTATCACCGAAGACCTCCTTCTTAAAATGAGTCCCTTGTGATGAAGGGACCTCCCACAGGTTCGATCCCAGCCTCAGGCAACTGTCGGTGTGGAGTTTGCACATTCTCCCCGTGTCTGCGTGGGTTTCCTCCGGGTACTCCGGTTTCCTCCCACAATCCAAAGATGAGCAGGTCAAGTGAATGGTCATGCTAAATTGCCCGTAGTGTTTGGTGCATTAGTCAGAGTGTTGTGGGTTACTCTTCAGAGGGTCAGTGTGGAATTGTTGGGCCAAAGGACCTGTCTCCACACTATAGGGAATCTAATCTAATCTAATCAATAAGTGTCCAGTGGTTTGCTAAAACTGAGTGTCCGCGTTAGTCATGGTCCTTGATAGAGCTGAAAATGTGTTGCTGGAAAAGCGCAGCAGGTCAGGCAGCATCCAGGGAACAGGAGAATTGACGTTTCGGGCATAAGCATTCCTGAAGAAGGGCTTATGCCCAAAACGTCGATTCTCCTGTTCCCTGGATGCTGCCTGACCTGCTGCGCTTTTCCAGCAACACATTTTCAGCTCTGATCTCCAGCATCTGGAGACCTCACTTTCTCCTCATGGTCCTTGATAGGCCCTACTCTATCCTTAGTTATCTGTTATCCTTTGGGAAGGTACCGATCTGTTCCAGGCGAAGGTGGATACTGCAGATGCTGGAGAGTAGAGTCAAGATTAGAGTGGTGCTGGAAAAGCACAGCAGGTCAGGCAGCATCCGAGGAACAGGAAAATAGACATTTCAGGCAGGATCATGATGAAGGGCTTTTGCCCGAAACAGTCAATTTTCCTGCTCCTCGGATGCTGCCTGACGTGCTGTGCTTTCCCAGCACCACTCTAATCTTGACAACTATCTGCTCCACCCTTCCCACTGACCAATCTCAACAACCATCCACCTATCGCCATCTGAGCTCCCTCCCCGAGCTCCCTTCCCCTTCCCCAGTCCTGATGGAGGGTCCCGCCCCGAAACATTGACTTTCCTGCTCCTCCGATGCTGCCCAACCTGCTGAGTTTCTCCCGCTTCACATTTTATCGACTCTGACTTCCAGCATCTGCAGTCCTCACTATCTCTGGTTTAACAGTCGAGCAATAACACCATCACCACCATATCTGCTTTTCTCCTTCTCTCGGACTATAGGGCCTATCGTACTCTCACATGAGAGGAGGACAAAGGAAGCATTTCCAATAGCCCTGAGGGTTTCCTCAAGTAAACAACATAGATGTCAATGCGTGGGAGACCTAAATTCAGAAAAAACCAGCTTGGAGGAGCCTCCTGTGTTAAAGGACGAAAAGGAACCAGAGAAAGGATTACCAGTGATTTTGAGGACAAAGACAAATTCCACCTCCCGGAAACCCCTGCCAACTGTGCGGCAGGAGATGAGGCCCAAGGATTGGGTTCATCTGCCTCACAAGGACACATAGTCCCCATAACCATATGTAGACTTTCCTGGCTGGCTGGACATAAATACTCACTACAGAGGGATTGACAACAGTGGTCACAGTCCCAGCAAAGAGTGTGCTACTTTAGAGGTCTATGCGTATGGCTTCATTTGAGAAGCTTTCAAAGATATCATCTCTCCAGACCGCCACAATAGATTCCCTGATTAATATTCCACCACCTTGTCCTCCTTTACACACTTCCCTGTCTCACGTGAAGACCCTGTATCCTGGAATGTTATGCTTCCAATCATGTCCCAGTGACAGCAATACTTCATGCCCCCATGGTTTAATTAGATCACCTACCTGTCACTGTTATTATGGTCCAGGCCAGAGCCCCTCAAAACAAGAAGGTAGCCCAGACCCTAACTTTGCTGGTTGTTTTAAGTAGATGTCAAGTGGATATTTCAGGAGAGATGCAGCTGGTCAAACCACTTAGTTTTTTAAAAACAAAACAGGATTTATTTACAAGATTACCAAATGAAACAAAACAAAAGGGAACAGATTACTGAATAACTTAACCTATCCAAAAACCCAACAGATTACTCCAACTTAATGATGCTGTTCCAAATTCCTGCAACAATCCCCATGAATATTTCTTGGCAAAAAAGGTAAAACCAAACATAAGGTTTTACAGTAGAGAGAGAGAGAGAGAGAGAGATGGCAGAGAGATTCAGCATGGAAAACCCTTCCTCCATGGAGTGCCTCTGGGACCAGCAGCCTCAAACAGAACTGACCGCTGTCAGTGAACAGCCAGACCACTGAAAGCAAACCAGAGAAAACTGAGCTAGGAAAACTGGCTACTCCCCTTTCATTGTACAAGGGTTTTTTTTTTTAACTTGAAAGCCTTCTGGCTGAGGCAGTATCTGTTAGCTATAATCAAATTAGCCCTAAAATCCTTCAAGTAGATCAACCCCAGACATTTTAGAATCACTGTTTTACAACTGCTCTGACAAAAAAGGCCAAGGACAGTCTAACCCTTGTTAAAGGAGCAGCAACATCACAGTGTCATTGGGTCAAAATCCTTGAAGTCCCTTCCTATCAGCATCCCCAGCACTGGGGAGAGGGGGAGGGGGTGCTGATAGCATTGTTGCTAGACTATTAATCCAGAGACCCCGGAAATGATCTTGGGAACTGGGTTCAAACCCTGCCATGGCTGATGGTAGAATTTGAATTCAATAAAAATCTGGAAATAAGCATCTAAATCATGACCATAAATCCAATGTCAATTATTAGAACAATCCACCTGGTCTAAAATGGCCCTCATGAGACATTACATTCAAGGGCAATTGGTGATAAGCAATAAATACTGATATTTTCGATCATGTGCACATCTCATGAAAGATTGTAGAAACCACTGAGATGCTATTTCCTCTGACAAAGGACTAAAACATGAGACATGGAGTCACAAAGCTAGTCCCTTTTTTTATAAGCTGTTCCTAGGCTCAGGGATACTCTGTCCTTGATTTTTTTCAGAGGAGTAATAAACCAGGCCGGGCTCCTGTATAATGAAAAGGAAGTGGTCAGCTCTCTAGCTGAGCAGTTTAGTTCAGGCTTGAACAGGTGAGGAGTTCAACCGTGAGCTGTGTGGAAACTCTCTCTCTCTCTTTCTGCCCTTCAACTTCAATCTGTAAGAATGTTTCATTTGTATTGGGTTTTAAAGGAAGTTTGCTTATTCGGACTGTTGTGTATGTTCGGAACAGCATAATTAAGTCTCGTTTTGATAGAGTTCTGTGGGAGTTCTTTATTCTGTTCTCCATGTTCCATTGCATAATTTTGTAAATAAACTTTTTGTCTGTTTTAAACCTGGTAGTTAACCTCGCTATCTTACTCCGGGTAATTTTCACTGTACACTTACCAAAACAAATTGTAAAGTTATGGTCTGGGGCTGCCTGCTTAAGAATGTTTTGAGTGATCTGGCCTAGTCGATAACAGTGGCCTCAGGGGGAGGGGGTACTCATTTCGGACTGAATCTGAGATAACTCCACAGAGACCAATATCCCATCACCAAGTCCTCCTTTATTGACACTGATCCAGCTCCCTCAGAGCCAGCTCTCAGAGTGAACAGAACCTCCTGTTTACGTCTGTCAGTCAGGACTCCCTGATTGGTGTTGTTAATGTGGTCCAATCAGGGAACTCCTATTCTATGAGGTCGACCTGGTTGACCCTGTTACAATCACTGCAGAGTCCATGAGCTTTTTTAAAATGTATTCATGGGATGTGGGTGTTACTGACTAGGCCAGCATGTATTCCCCATCCCTAATTGCCCAGAGGGCAGTAAATAGTCAACAACATTGCTGTGGCTCAGGAGTCACGTGTAGACCTGACCAGGTAAGGACAGCAGATTTCCTTCCCTAAAGGACGTTAAGGTAGAAAGTGGATTTACAAGGATACTCTGGGATTGGAGGGTTTGGGTTCTAAGAAAAGGCTGAATAGGCTGGGTCTATTCTCCCTGGAGCGTCAGAGGTTGAGGGGTGATCTTATGGAGGTTTATAAAATCATGAGCAGCATGGATAGGACAAAGAGACAAGGTCTTTCCCCAGGGTAGGGGAGTCCAAAGCTGGAGGTTTTAAAATGAGAGGGGAAAGATTTAAAAGGGATCTGAGGGGCAACATTTTCACACAGAGCGGGGTGTGTATATTGAATGAGCTGCCAGAGGAAGTGGTGGAGACGAGTATGGTTAAAACATTTAAAGGACATTTGGATAGGTGCATTGATAGGAAAGGTTTAGAGAGATATGGGCTACACACACGCAAACGGGACTAGCTTAGCTCGGGAAGTTTGGCCGAATTGGGCCGAAGGGTCTGTTTCTGTGCTGTGTGACTCGAGTGAAGCAGTTGGGTTTTTTACAGCTATTGATTATGGTTTCACGATCGCTGTCACTGCAGCTAATTTTATATTGCAGACATCGGTCAAATTTGAATTTGGCAAAATTCCGCATCGGACTCCAAACGTTCGTTTTATTTCTCTCTGCACAGGTGCTTCCTGATGTGCAGACAGTCACCAGCAATTTCTGCTCTCATTTCCTTTTATAAAGTATGCCTGATCCCGCTGTGAGTTTAGAAGTGCGTTGTTAAGACTTAATTGGTAAGTGATTGCAGCACCTTACTCCTGGCTAATTCAGGGTAACTGGCCTTATAGTTCCTTGCCATGCGAGCTCACTAATCAGGGTGTGTTAGAACATTGGAGCACAGAACAAGAGGAGCTTTCAGGGAAATCATACAAAACTAGTAACGAAACCTGGACAGGCTCTGGGTGTCCTGACTCCACCCCCGTTCCGCCCACCACCACACCCACTCCAGTTACCGCCGCCCACCCACCCCCCCCACTCCCAGCTCCACACCCACACCAGATCCCAGCTCCCAGCCCTGCCGAGTTTTCACCATCCCTCCAGACCTCCCACTCACTGAGGACGAACGATCAGTCCTCAGCAAAGGACTCACCTTCGTCCCCCTCCGTCCACGCATCAATGAATTTAATACACGCCGTGACATCGAACAATTCTTCCGTCGCCTCCGCCTCCGAGCTTACTTTCATAATCAGGACTCCCGCCCACCTTCCGAGGACCCCTTCGCCCACCTCCAACACACTGCATCCACCTGGACACCCCGCGCTGGCCTATTACCTGCCCTCGACCTCTTCATTTCCAACTGCCGCCGGGACATTAACCGCCTCAACCTGTCGACCCCCCTCCCCCACTCCAACCTCTCACCCTCACAACGCGCAGCCCTCCAATCCCCCTGCTCCAATCCTGACCTCACCA
>NC_057713.1:6002134-6028408 GCF_004010195.1 Chiloscyllium plagiosum
CACTGTCATCAGTTCCACCACAAAACACACCAGATGGCCTCCTTCTTTAGAGACCGCAATTTCCCTTCCCACGTAGTTAAAGATGCCCTCCAATGCATCTCATCCACATCCCGCACCACCGTCCTCAGACCCCACCCCTCCAACCGTAACAAGGAGAGAACGTCCCTGGTGCTCACCTTCCACCCTACCAACCTTCGCATAAACCACATCATTTGCCGACATTTCCGCCACCTCCAAACAGACCCCACCACCAGGGATATATTTTCCTCCCCACAATTTGATGCAAGTCTGCCATTACAGGTGCTCGACGGACTAACAATAGTTTGAAACCGACAGTGCCGGAGAACCTCAGCAGGTCCAGCAGCATCGATGGAGAGAGAGACATAAACAGGGTTCATGTTTCGAGTCTGGTATGTCTCTTCTTTGGACCGCCTAGCTTTCTTGTGTTGGCCTTAGGTTCCCTTCAGACGTCCCATCCAGATTATTTGGATGCTTATTGATGTCAGAGGAAGGCCACTCAGCTTCTGACCTCGTTAGTCTTTGTTCAAATATTGACCAAAGAGCCAAATCCCAGAGGTGAAGTGAGAGTGAGAACCCCTGATATCATTTGGACCAAGTGTGGTATCGAGGAGCCCAAGCTAAACTGGTATCAAAGGGCTTTAAGGGGCAAATTCTCTGCTGGTTGGGGTCACACCTGGCCCATGGGAAAATGGCTGAGGTTGTTGAGGGTCAGTCATATCAACTCCAGGACATCTCTGCAGGAGTTCCTCAGAGTAGTGTCCTAGGCCCAACCATCTTCAGCTGCTTCATCAACACCTTGCCCTCTATCATAAGGTCAGACCTGGTTCCACAGGTTGGTGCAACATCGAGGGCCGAAGGGCCTGTACTGCATTGTATTGTTTTATGTTTTAAATAGAAATGGGGATGTTCGCCCATGATTGGACAATGTTCAGCACCATTCACAACTCCTCAGATACTTAAATGAACAGCAACTGCTGCAGATGCTGGTGATCTGAAATAAAAGCAGAGCATTAGAGAACTTTGAATTCAATTAAATCTAGAATTAAAATTTAGCCTAACAGAAACAATGTCAATTGTTTACAAAAAGCCATCTGGTTCACTAACATCCTTTAGAGAAGGAAATCTGCCATCCTCAACCAGTCTGGCCTACATGTGACTCCAGATCCACTGTAATGTGGCTGATGCTTAGCTGCCCTCTGGGTAATTAGGGATAGCCCAGCCAGTGATTCCCACATCCCATAAACAGATTAAATAAATGAAAATAATCTTTTCTCCAAGCCCCTCATCGTCCTGACTTGGAAATATATTGCCATTCCTTCACTGTCGTTGGGGCAGAACCCTGGAATTCCCTCCCTAAGGGCATTGTGGATCTACCAACAGCACATGGACTGCAGCAGATCAAGAAGGCAGTCACCACCACCTTCTCAAGGGGCAACTAGGGATGGGCAATAAATACTTGGCCCAGCCAGCGTTGCCCATGTCCCAGGTGTGAATAAAACCAAAATTTTGAAAAGGTTCTGATGTGGATAGAGTGTAGCCAC
This sequence comes from Chiloscyllium plagiosum, assembly GCF_004010195.1. Lineage (NCBI taxonomy): Eukaryota > Metazoa > Chordata > Chondrichthyes > Orectolobiformes > Hemiscylliidae > Chiloscyllium > Chiloscyllium plagiosum. Next base: position 6,003,697 of record NC_057713.1, read on the forward strand.
ATCTGGTCTGCTCCCGCTGGTATTTTATTATCTTTGGGCGTGCTATGATAGTCTGGAGAAATGTGGGAAGTAGCCACGCGTGGGGGCACCCAGTGCCCAATGGAGAGATCCACTCCCTTTGATGATCTTCAGCATCGTCCCCCGCCACCCTCATGACCATGGCCCTCCATCCTCACACCCCTCACTAGAGGTCTGAGAAATCCACCCATTTATCTCACTGTCTTACTCTAGTAATACCTGCTGTGCTTTTCCAGCACTACTCTAACCTCACTCTAGCAATAGCCCTAGAGTGGGACACAGTGCAGTCCCAACAGCTGCCACCACACACAGTGGCGCTGGCGAGCTGTCGCCATCTCTCGGAAGGGGCAATTTTCTCTTGGCCTAGGGTCAAGGGGAAGGTGGTGGAACATCTCAACCTGAGCCCATTAACAGGCAGCTATCCCTTTCAACAGGTCAGGGGTTATTAGACACTCTGAGGAATCTTGACCCCAATTCTTCAGCCTGTGTGGAGACTGGGTGTGGGGGGCCATCACCCCCATAAATAATTCCGAGTACTAACTCCAATTCCACCACCCTCTCAGGCAATTTAATTAGAGTTCACTCCTGTTTTGAATTTTCATTAATATTTTAATAATCTGTTATGAAGCAAAATACTTTCTTGCGATGCAACTAACAGGACCTCTCACTGTCTTGACACTTGACCCAATTGTCTTGGTTTTGTATTGCTTGTTGTCAAAAGGGATATTGATTCACTGTCACCTTTGACCAGAACCAAATCCCAACTTTCCTCAGATCTGTTTCATTCACTTGATTCTTTATTTCTGACACAAAATGACCATTTACCGTTTTGATTCACAGGTTGAGACATAACGAAGTAATGGTCACTATCTAAGGATACAGGGTGGGCCATTTCGGACTGAGATGAGGATAAATGTCTTCACCCAGAGAGTGAGGAGCCTGTGGAATTCTCTGCCACAGAAAGCAGTTGAGGCCAAAACATTGAATGTTTTCAAGAAGGAGTTAGATACAGTTCTTAGGGCTAAAGGGATTGAAGGGAATGGGGAGAAAGTGGGAACTGAGTTGAATGCTCATATTGAATGAGGCAGCAAGCTCAAAGGGCCGAATGGTCTGTTCCTGCTCCTATTTTCTGTTCTTATGTAAGTAAAAGCTTGTTTTGAAAAAAGAGAGACAATTAACTTCAGTATTTCATGTTTAAAAATTGCCCCAGCAGACGTATGTAACTAGGAGAAAGTGAGGACTGCAGATGCTGGAGATCAGAGTCGAGAGTGTGGTGCTGGAAAAGCACAGCAGGTCAGGCAGCATCCAAGGAGCAGGAAAATTGACGTTTCAAGCATAAGCCCTTCCTGATGAAGGACTTATGCTCGAAAAGTCAATTCTCCTGCTCCTGGGATGCTGCCTGACTAGCTGTACTTTTCCAGTGCCTCACTCTAAACACATGTAACTACAGAGAGGTGGGGTATGATAGCATCCACATGTCTGCAGAACTACCTGATGGAATAAGTCAAACTTGTGACAGTATCTAGCCCAATAGGAGTGCATCAAATAGATACCCTGGAGCACCAAAGGATACACCATGGACACATTGCTGCAAAACAGGTTCAAGAATGAAGCCATGACAATGGTACATAGTGTCGACAGGTTATGTGAGATAGAATTAAGAAATCTTGAACTCTAACAACAGAGGGAATGTAGACAACATGCGTTAGCCAAAGAAGCGTTTAGAATAGAGAACAAAGAAGGATGTAATAGCATTTAGATTAGACCCCTACAGCATGGAAACAGGCCCTTCGGCCCAACAAGTCCACACCAACCCTCTGAAGAGTAACCCACTCCCCTCTGACTATGGGCATTTTAGCATGGCCAATTCATCTGACCTGAACATCTTTGGATTGCGGGAGGAAACCGGAGCACCTGGAGGAAACCCACGCAGACACGGGGAGAATGTGCAAACTCCACACAGACAGTCGCCCGAGGCTAGAATTGAACCTAGGACCCTGGTGCTGTGAGGCAGCAGTGCTAACCACTGAGCCACCGTGCCACCCAGGACGATTCTGATTTCAATCAATGATTTCACTTAAACTGAGATTTGATACTCAGTACTGAGATTTACTGAGGGCTGGGTTGATAAGTATTTTATCTCAGTTGAGAAGGTAGTTGGGCAGGTGAAGTGGCCAGCGATGCTGGGATCTTAATATTAGAAAGTGTTTTGACAGTTATAGCTCTGACTCCAAGGAAACCTAAACATATAGATAAGCTGCAGAGGTGGGCTGAGAGGTGGCAAATGGAGTTTAATGAGGACAAGTGTGAGGTGATTCACTTTGGTCGGAGTAACTAGAATGCAAAGCACTGGGCTAATGGTAAGATTCTTGGGAGTGTAGATGAGCAGAGAGATCTCAGTGTCCAGGTACACAGATCCTTGAAAGTTGCCACCCAGGTTGACAGGGTTGTTAAGAAGGCATACTGTGATTAGATTAGATTAGATTACTTACAGTGTGGAAACAGGCCCTTCGGCCCAACAAGTCCACACCGCCCCGCCGAAGCGCAACCCACCCATACTCCTACATTTTCCCCTTACCTAACACTACGGGCAATTTAGCATGGCCAATTCACCTGACTTGCACATCTTTGGACTGTGGGAGGAAACCGGAGCACCCGGAGGAAACCCACGCAGACACGGGAAGAACGTGCAAACTCCACACAGTTAGTCGTCTGAGGCGGGAATTGAACCCGGGTCTCTGGCGCTATGAGGCAGCAGTGCTAACCACTGTGCCACCGTGCCACCCACGCTGTGTTGTAGCTTTTATTAATAGAGGGATCGAATTCCGGAACCATGAGGTTATGCTACAGCTGTACAAAACTCTGGTGCGGCTGCACTTGAGTATTGTGTATAGTTCTGGTCACCGCATTATAAGAAGGATGAGGAAGCTTTGGAAAGGGTGCAGAGGAGATTTACTAGGATGTTGCCTGGTATGGAGGGAAGGTCTTACGAGGAAAGGCTGAGGAACTTGAGGCTGTTTTTGTTGGAGAGAAGAAGGTTGAGAGGTGACTTAATAGAGACATATAAGATAATCAGAGGGTTAGATAGGGTGGACAGGGAGAGCCTTCTTCCAAGTATGGTGACGGAGAGTATGAGGGGGCATAGCTTTAAATTGAGGGGTGATAGATATAGGACAGATGTCAGAGGTAGTTTCTTTACTCAGAGAGTAGTAAGGGTATGGAATGTTTTGCCTGCAACAGTAGTAGATTCGCCAGATTTAAGTGCATTTAAGTTGTCGCTGGACAAGCGTATGGACATACATGGAATAGTGTAGGTTAGATGGGCTTCAGATTGGTATGACAGGTCGGCGCAACATCAAGGGCCAAAGGGCCTGTACTGCGCTGTAACGTTCTATGTTCTATGTTCTATAAATAGAAAGCGGGCCATGCCACCAGTGCTTCACTGCAGATTCACGAAGATGTTACCTAGTATGGTGATGAAACATCTGAAACCGAACATTCCAGCTCAGCGAGCAAACCTACATCCAGAACTTCAACCTGAGCTACAAATCTTCTCAAAGCTCACTAACACCAATGGGTGCAATACGTTAAAACTGGCCCGAAAATGGGAAACCTAATGCCATCCGACAGAGCGTCACCCGTAAACAGCTGTACTCCTGCATGGATGCCTAAGGAAGCAAGTGCTACCTAAATGTCTTTAATGCAAACCTCCCCTTAACACCCCACAATAGGATAGCAGAGCAAAATGGCTGCATAATGCTCAGAGAAATGATTAACGATGCCCACAACAGACTTTGTAAATGCAATCAGGAAATTTTGCGCTAAAAACCTTTACTCACCAATGCAACAGACCATGAATGGACAGACACAGTACAACAAGCCATTGATAGTAGATAGCAACAAACTCAGAAAGTGAAAACAAAACTAGACCTGTAGAAAAAGCTAGGCAAACTCACACAAAATAAAAACACAGACAACAGAGAAGCATGGATAAAAAAACTTACCTGACCGACCCTTAACAGACACTGAAAAAACCATCTTAGTAAGAGGATTAAATTACAACTTCCAGGATGCGGACAAGACAGATTTTTTAGCAGCATTAGAAACAACACTGAAGGACAACCAACTCACAGAAGAAACCCAACAAACCATCAGACAGACAGTCGCACCAACATTAAGCTGGAAAAAGGAATGAACCAGACTCAGTACACAAGAAAGGAAAGCATTAGAAGGACTCAAAAAACATGTAATCATTTTGTTATCCTACCTGCAGACAAAGGATGCTTGACAGTTTTAAATCAAAAAGACTACATTGAGAAAGTGAACGCACTTACCAACAGGTGGCAATACACCCAGCCCCACAACCAGAGAACCGAATCACAGCGCTACTCAAACAATTTCAGAAATCTGGAGAAATAAGTAAGATTGACTTCCAAAAACTGAAACCAGATGGATCCAACACACCACGCTTCTATGGGTTACCCAAAACTTCACAAACCAGGAGACCCCCCTCAGAACCATCATCTCGCTACCTGGAACACCAACTTACAGACGGGCCAAGGAGCTACACCAAAGACTAAAGCACTTAGTAGAAGGCTCACGCCACTCCATCCACTCCACCCAAGAATTCCTGAAGACTATCAAAGACACCAAGATAGAAGAGGATGAAATAATGGTCTCCTTTGATGTAACAGCCCTGTTCACATCCATCACCATCAACCTGGCCAAGGAAACACTGACTGCACTACTAGAAGAACCAAAGACGCATATACCAGACACCAACAACTTCATCAGCAAGGACAGCATCACCTTACCACCCACGTCACCTTCAACAACAAGACCTGCAGATTAACCTGTGGAACACCCATGGGATCTCAGGATTCTTAGCAGAGGCAGTAATGCAGAGACTCGAACAAACAGCTCTGCCAACCATCCAACCCAAACTCTGGGTCCGCTACATGGATGACACCTTTGTCATCACTAAACAAAACAAGTTAGAGGAAACCTTCATGACTATCAATAATACCCTTACTGGCATAAAATTCACTAAAGAGGAGGAAAACAACAACAAACTGCCATTCCTAGATGTCATAGTAGCGCGAACAGTCAATGGGGAACTTCAAACCAGTGTCTACAGAAAAACAACACATACAGACCAAATACTGAACTACAGAAGCAATCATCCCAACACCCACAAATGAAGTTGCATCAGAACATTATTTCAATGAGCCACCACACACTGCAGTACAGAGAAACTACGCAGAGCAGAGGAAAATCACCTATACCGTGTATTCAAAAAGAATGGGTTCCCAATGAACACAGTCTGCAGATTTCTCAGCAACAAACCCAAACAAGCAGACAAAACACACCCAGAAACCCTAGCCACTCTCCCCTATATCAAAGACATCTCAGAAATGACTGCCAGACGACTCAGACCTCTTGGTATCATGGTAGCCCACAAACCCACCAACACACTAAAACAGCAGCTAATGAACTTGAAAGACCCTATACAGACAGCAAGCAAAACTAATGTCATTTACAAAATACCATGCAAGGACTGTAACACCCACTACATTGGACAAACAGGTAGAAAACTAGCCACCAGGATACATGAACATCAACTAGCCACAAAAAGACATGACCCTCTCTCACTAGTATCCTTACATAGGGATGAGGAACGACACCACTTCAACTGGGACAACACTTCCATCCTAGGACAAGCCAAACAGAGACATGCACGTGAATTCCTAGAAGCATGGCATTCTGACTAGAACTTTATCAACAGATACATTGGCTTGGATCCCATTTACCACCCCCCTGCGAAAAAGAACAGGAAATGACATCACCACAGGAAATGACGTCACCAGCCCAAGGAAACCTAAACACATAAATAGAAAGCGGGCCATGCTACCAGTGCTTCTTCCAAAGGCTCATTGATGATGTAACCTAGTTTGGTGAAGAAACATCTGAAACTGAACCTTCCAGCTCAGTGAGCAAACCTACATCCAGAAACTCAACCTGAGCTACAAATCTTCGCAAAACTTGTTAATAGCTCTGACTGTGTACGCCAGTTTGTTCAAACAGCAATTTGCAGAGTACAAAACTGTCAACGAGGTAGTACTTGATGCATTGAGCATGTGACTGAAGCTCATCAATTAAAACTTATGACTACAAGGGAAAAATAACTCATCAGGCAGCTGTCGAACTTGCAAGGAAGAAAGGAATGCTGTGGAATCAGTGGTTTAGTTCATTCAAGCTAGAGAAAAAATAGAAATGCAAGAAATGTCAAGCTGGAAAGTTTCAGAAAAAGCTTTTCTGAAAAGCTATTGCTTTTTTGTTCTTGCAAGGTTAAAAACTTATTGAATGAGTGTCAAGTATTAAAGATTCACAAAGGAGCAGTTTCTGGTAGATGCTAATGATATTTCACCTATTGTATGTACCTCGGAGGAACAGGAAAATCGACGTTTCGGGCAAAAGTCCTTCATCAGGAATAGAGCCTCTGCTCCTCGGATGCTGCCTGACCTGCTGTGCTTTTCCAGCACCACTCTAACCTAAACCCTGGTTTCCAGCATCTGCAGTCCTTGTTTTTACCCTATTGTATGTACCTCCTCATACAGAATCAGTGAGTTGGCGAGAAAGGGGTTATTACCTCACCGTAGCCAACTCCCTCCCTCATTTGCCCTCCTTGTCCCTTTCCACTCCATCTCCAGGAAGGTGCATACCCGCACCCCAGTCTTGCATGAATGTGAATGAAGTCTGCAACGATTAAAACTTGCAATGTTGCCCCAGTACGTGGCAGGCCTAACGCTGAGCTGAAAGCGAAACGGACCATGGGAAAGAGAGGAGGCCAATTGGCCTCTCTACTCCGTACATCCATCATTTTGATCATGGCTGATGTGAATTTTAAACTCCATCTACTCATGGTTCTGCAACCCATAATCTCCCTCAGCCAATAAAAGTCAGCCCATCACAATACAAATTTAGAAAGCCATGCAGATAAAACAGGAGTGGGATTAAGTGAAGAAGTTTTGTTTACAAAGAGCCAATGGGGAGAATGGCATCCTCTTAGACTGTGGAATTCCAAGAATCTTCTCTTAATCTCTTCTTCAACTCATAAACTATGCTGTAACAGAATTACTCGTGCCAGATAAAGTTGATGATAATTGGTGTCTATAAACATAATTGAAGCCTTTTAATCATTTCTTAAACCAGATACTCAGGAATCCCTCTTGAAGGTATTAACAAAGAGTCACATTAATTTCTTTTGATTGTTCACTTCTTGATCGATTCAGTTTGCATTGTAGAGAGGTAAGTATTTTTCTGACCTCAAGCCTTATTTGTTTTTATAAATCTTTTCTGGGAAATGGGTGTTGCTGACTGGCCAGCATTTATTGCCATGTCTCTATGCATTGGTTTCCCAGATACATTCTTTAGTTTTATGGTTGGCTGACTTTCTCTCTATTTCTTTATATTATGGGCGGCACGGTGGCACAGTGGTTAGCACTGCTGCCTCACAGCGCCAGAGACCCGGGTTCAATTCCCGCCTCAGGCGACTGACTGTGTGGAGTTTGCACGTTCTCCCCGTGTCTGCATGGGTTTCCTCCGGGTGCTCCGGTTTCCTCCCACCATCCAAAGATGTGCAGGGTCAGGTGAATTGGCCATACTAAATTGCCCGTAGTGTTAGGTAAATGTAGGGGTATGGGTGGGTTTCGCTTCGGCGGGTCGGTGTGGACTTGTTGGGCCGAAGGGCCTGTTTCCACTCTGTAATCTAATCTAATTATCTTCATCCTTCACATGTAGGAGCAGCCATTCAGCCCTCTGAGCGTGTTCTGGCATTGAATGAGATCATGGCTGACCTATGACCCAACTCTATATCCCTGCCTTTGGCCCATATCCCTTAATATGTTTGCTCCAACATTGTTGCAAATTGGTGATTTAGAGGTTTGTGAGTAAAGACTGCAGGTATGGGATAATAAGATCCAAAATCATAGGCCATTCAGCCCATCAAGTCTGCTCCACCATTCAGTAAGATCTGTTCTGACTGTGGCCTTAACTCCACTTTTCAATGCATCTCCCATAACCCTCTGCAGCCTCATTGATCAAAGATCTGTCTAACTCCACCCTCATTATACAGATTTTTCCTTGAAGATTTCTTTTTACCTTACCTCTCGGACCAAGCTGAGTCTTTCATCACTTGGGTTTTTTCGAAATTCCATCAAGTGCTGTGGGCTTATCTGGCTGGGTCAGGATTCATCGCCAGTCCCTAGTGGCCCCGGAGAAGGTAACAGTGAGCTTCCTTTTAGAACTACTACAGACCTTGGGATGTAGGGAGACCCTCAGTAGGGATGGAATTCCAAGACTTTGATCCAGTGACACTGAAACAATGGTGATATATTTCTAAGTCAAGATGGTGAGTGGCTTGGAGGGGAACTTGCAGGGGGTGGTGTTCCCATGTATCTGCTGCCCTTGTCCCTCCAGATTGAAGTGGTTGTGGGTTTGGAAGGTGCTGTTTAAGGAGCCTTGGTGGATTTCTGCAATGCAGAGGGTGCACACAGCTGCCACTTTTTGTGGGGGTTGTTACAACACGAGGTAAACTCTCCTGCTTAATGAAAACCCACAACTCGGTAAAGATTTATCCCGTGCAGTAATCTGTGAAAGTGCGAGAGGCCAAGGACTATTTAAAGTAAAAATTAACAACTTTATTTCTTTAAGTATAACAGAGAATAATCAACTATTTCTAATTCCTTTCTCTAAGCTATCTTTTACTTTCCCCTATGCAATACTAGTCCGGTAAACGTCCCCCCCCCCCCCCCCACAATTAAGATTTGCATAAAACAAAACTTTTTATCTCAAAACCGGGCAGCTTTCGTGCTTCTCTGTATTTCGGTCTTCTTTTCTTCTCCTTGGGGATACCTTCACAGGTTAGTGATCGATAAAGGTACCTCCCTGGGCAGTGTGCAGATGCCACTGGCTGGGCAGTTCTCCTCCCAACTGTTCAATTTTCCCTGGTCTTATACACCCAAAGCATCAGGTTGTGACATTGGCTTTTAAGATTGTCAATATACTCAATTCAAACCTGATTGAAGTTTAATATTTTTGGGGGTATAATTTAACCTGATTGGTCTAATTCTAATCTGTTTTGTCATTTCCAGGCAACCAGCTAATTTAGCTTTCGACCAAGTGTTTTATATCTTACTGAGAACATTTGGTGCTGTCAGGTGGCTCCACCAGCTTTTAACTCTCTTAAAAGTACAATACACCCACATCTTCGTAACAGGGTGATGGGGGTTAATGATGAAGGTGTTGAGTGGGCCAATTTGTGTTGGATAGTGTTGAGCTTCTCGTGTTGGGAGATCTACTCATCCAAGAATATGGTGAATATATAAATGACTCATTCACTTTCTCCTGACATCACCAGAAAGTGGAAGAATAAAATTTTAATAGGCTATAGTTCAATAAATTATGAAATATGTGGATTAAAAGAAGCATAGTGGAAGAAGCTCTAACATCAACTTGCATTAACTTAGACAGTGCCTTTAATAAAAAGTCTCGAGGTACTTCATAGGAGCATTATAAAACATAATTCAACACTGAGCAGCTTGAGGAGATATTAGTGTTGGTGATCAAAAGGACACAGGAACAGGCCCTTCAGCCCATGATGATGAGCCGAACATGACAGCAAATTAAATTAATCCCTTCTGCCTGCGTTTGGTCCATGCCCCTCCCTTCCTTCCATATCCATGTGCTTATCTGAAAGCCCCTTAAACGTCCCGGTCATACCTGCCTACACCACCAAGGAGGTGGATTTCCAGGCAAGGTAGCGGAGGAGAGGTTTAGGGAGAGAATTCCAGAGCTTAGGGTCCCGCCATCTGAAGGCACAGCCATGTGTGGGGGACAAGGAAGATTGAGGCACCTCAAGAAGTCTCAATGTGATGAGCACGGATATCCAACTGGAGTCCTGGGCACAATGTTAGTTTGCTTATTTGAGGAACTATGTTAGAAGCAGTTCAGAGAAGGTTTGACTAGATTACTACCTGGTTTGGGCAGGTTGTCTATCAGGAAAGGGCAGATAAGCTTGGCCTGTATCCACTGGAGTCTAGAGGTGATTTATTTGAATCCTATAAAATTCTGAGGGGGGGGGGGTTACAGAGGGTGAACTAATAAACATTTAAAGTACTGAAGAAAACCATTTGGTCCATCGTACCTGTGCTGATCAACAAAGGCTGCACTATTCTCTTTTTCATAGCCCTTAAGTCTATGGGAGCACAAGTGAATGTTTAATCTTTGCTCAAATATTACAAGAGTTTTCCTTTTCAGGCAATGAGTTCTCAAACTTCTCCTCAACTCAAACTTCTCCTCAACTCTCTTTAGATTACTTACAGTGTGGAAACAGGCCCTTCGGCCCAACAAGTCCACACTGCCCCGCCGAAGCGCAACCCACCCATACCCCTACATTTACCCCTTACCTAACACTACGGGCAATTTAGCAATCTGACCTGCACATCTTTGGACTTTGGGAGGAAACCGGAGCACCCGGAGGAAACCCACGCAGACACAGGGAGAACATGCAAACTCCACACAGTCAGTCGCCTGAGGCGGGAATTGAACCTGGGTCTCTGGTGCTGTGAGGCAGCAGTGCCAACCACTGTGCCACCGTGCCGCCCATAAAGCTTCCTAACTTTTACCTTAAATCTCTGGTTATTGATCCCACCACTAATGGGAAAAACTTCCTTCTTACTTTAACAGGATGTCTTCTCTTATAGAAGAATCTAGAACTCAGGATCGTTGTTTAACCTCAGGGTCATCCACTTCAAACGAAGCTTCCACAATTTGTTTTTCTCTCTCTCTCTCTCTCTCTTTCTCTCTCTCAGAGGGTTGTGGGAATTTGGAATTTTCTTCCTCAAAAGGAGATGGAAGCAGATTCTTTAAAGGTAGAGGCAGATCGATTCTTGTTCAGACAAAATGTAGGCCGGGGCATGAATTTGAGTTTACAGTCAGGTCAGACATGGATGCAGAGCAGCTCAAGGGATTACTTTTGCTCTGAATTCATATGTTTCAACCTGCTCCACCTTTTAATAGAGCTGGCTGGTCTAAAATGGTCTTAAGTTCAGTTTATAAATTCAGAAGTTCAGAGGATATAGGTGCAGAATTAGGCCATTTGGCCCAACGAGTCTGCTCCGCCATTCGATCATGGCTGATACGCTCCTCACCCCCATTTTCCTGCCTTCTCCTCAAATCTCTTCAGCCCATTACTAATTAAAAACCTGTCTAACTCATCCTTAAATTTACTCACTGTCCCAGCATCCACCGCACTTTGGGGAGTGAATTCCACAGATTCACAGTCCTCTGGGAGAAATTGTTCCTCCTCAACTCTGTTTTAAATTTGTTACCCCTTATCCTGAGACTATGATCTCTCATCCTAGAATTCCCCACATGAGGAAACATCCGCTCCATGCCTACTTTAAACCTTTTATCACCTTGAATACCTCAATTTGATCTCATTCTTTTAAATTCCAAAGAGTACAGGCCTAAACTGTTCAAGCTCTCTTCATACGACAAACCCTCATTAGATTAGATTCCCTACAGTGTGGAAACAGGCCCTTCGGCCCAACCAGTCCACACTGATCCTCCAAAGAGTAACCCATCCAGATCCATTTCCCTCTGATTAATGTACCTAACACTATGGGCAATTTAGCGTGGCCAATTCACCTGACCTGCACATCTTTGGACTGTGGGAGGAAACCAGAGCACCCGGAGGAAACCCACGCAGACATAGGGAGAACGTGCAAACTCCACACAGACAGTTGCCCAAGTGGGAATTGAACCCAGGTCCCTAGCGCTGTGAGGCAGCAGTGCTAACCACTGAGCCACCATGCCACCCCTGGGCACCAATGTCTGGGATCAATCTGTTGAACCTCCTCTGAACTGCCACCAATGCCACTGGATCTTTCCTCAAATAAAGAGACCAAAACTGTGCACAATACTCCAGGTGTGGTCTCACCAATGCCTTGTATAGTTGCAACAATACTTCCTTACCTATATATTCTATTCCTTTAGCTATCAAAGCAAACATTCCATCCACCTGGGTCAAGAAGTGTGACGCTGGAAAAGCACAGCAGGTCAGGCAGGATCTGAGGAGCAGGAGAGTCGATGTTTCGAACGTAAGCTCTTCATCACATTTCTGATGAAGGGCCTATGCCCAAAACGTCGATTTTCCTCCTCCTCGGATGCTGCCTGACCTGCTGTGCTTTTCCAGCACCACACCTTTTGACTTTGATCTCCAGCATTTGTAGTCCTCACTTATTCCATTCACCTGGTCAAGTCTCCTGCCTTAAGTATATTCCCTGGCCCACCACTGCCCCCTGGGGGTGGAGGGGCAGAATGAAGATTAAAAACGCTCTAGAAGAGAATCCACCTCACTGCCATCTTAAAGGGAGATTTTTAAACTGCAGGCCCCAGTCCTAGACCCCTCCCAATGAGGGGAAGGATCAGCCAGTGAATTCCTATGGAATTCATTGCCACAAAAGGCTGTGGAGGCCAGGTCATTGAGTATATTTAAAACAGGGATAGATGAGTTCTTGATTGCCAAGGGGTTCAAAGGTTACAGGGACAAAAAAGGGAAAATGGAATTTGAAAAAACATGAATGGTAGAGCAGACTCGACGGGCCAAATGGCCTCATTTCTGCTCTGTTGTCTTATGTTTGCAGCTAATAAGATTGCACAGATGTAATTCCAGCCGATTTAGTGTGTTAAGTTCTGTCTAACGACAAAGCTGATCTGCTTGAAAGATTCTGAGGCTGTAATACAGAAACATTAACCCAATATCGGAGTCTGAATTTATGTTTACAACCCAATTAAATTTCTTCATCTGTCTTTCAAAAACTTTGGGTGGATATGGAAAATTCCACCCAACCTATCAGTATCCATTCTATCAAGCTCCAAAAAATTCCCCAAGGCTCCTCAGCCAGCACTTTCCAAACCCACAACCACTTCTATCTGGATGGACAAGGGCAGCAGGTACATGGGAACACCACCCCCTACAAGTTTCCCTCCAAGTCCCTCACCATCCTGATTTGGAAATATATCGCCGTTCCTTCAGTGTCACTGGGTCAGAATCCTGGAATTCCCTCCCTAAGGGCATTGTGGGTCTGCCTACAGCACATGGACTGCAGCAGTTCAAGAAAGCAGCTCACCCCCACCTTCTCAAGGGGCAACTATGGGCGGGCAGTAAATGCTGGGCCAACCAGTGGTATCATGAATCACCCTCTCCTTTGTTGACTCAGAGCATTACATGAGCATTTTACCAATCCACTGAAACCTTTCCAGAATCCAGAGAATTTTTGAATATTGTAACCTATTATTATCACTCATTATCTCTTCCTTTAAGATGTCGATGTTAGCTATGACATGGAGGTGCTGGTGTTGGCCTGGTCAGAAGTCCCACAACACCAGGCTTTAGTCCAACAGGCTTATTTGAAATCACAAGCTTTCAGAGCGCTGCAGTCCAGTGCACCTGACAAAGAGGCAGAGCTCTGAAAGCGTGTGATTTCAAATAAACCTTGACTATAACCTGGTGTCTTGTTACTTCTGACTTCCTTTAAGACTCCACGTCGTAAGCCGCCAGCCCCTTGGAACTTGTCTTACTTCAATTTGCTCACTACCTTTTCCTGAGTGATGATTATTTAAGTTTATACCTTTCTTATAACCTCTGCATTATCTGTTACTATTGGCGTCGTACTAGAGTCCTTCATTGGAAACGTTGGAGCAAATTATTGGTTTAGTGGCTCCGCCATTTCAGTGTTCCCTGCCATTAACTCCCTAATCTCATCCTGTAAGAGACTAATACTTGCTTTAGCTACTCTCTTCCTTATTATAAAGGCTTTTGCTATTGGTTTTCATGTTTTGTGCCAGCCTTCTTTCTTTTGCTCATTTTATTATGATTTTAGTAACCCCTGGCTAGTCTTTAAAAGTCTCTTAATTCTCCAGCCTGCCCCGACCTTTGCAAAATGATATTCCTTGGTTTTTATCTTTATGTTATCTTTAAGTTCCTTGCTTATAAATGGATGCTTCTGTCATCTCTTACAATCTTTCTTCCTCTTTGAAATATCCTTTAGTTGGGAGGAATTAATATGTCCTTAAATGTCTACCACTGTTCACCAACTGTCGTACCACTTGGTCTTTCTGCCAAATATAAATCTGTCATCATGCCTATGTGATTACTTAGGGTGTAGGTTTGCTCGCTGAGCTGTAGGTTTGATATCCAGACATTTCATTACCTGGCTAGGTAACATCAGGTAACATGATTACTTTTGTTTTAACACCAGAACATTAGCGTGGGACTCAGGTTTCTCATCATCAAACTGAATTTGAAATTCCAGCATGTTATGATCACTCTTCCCAACAGATTCCTGATGAAGGGCTTTTGCCCGAAACATCGATTCTCCTGCTCCTCGGATGCTGCCTGACCTGCTCTGCTTTTCCAGCATCACTCTAATCTAGATTCTGGTTTCCAGCATCTGCAGTCCTCAGTTTCGCCTCTCTTCCCAACAGCATCCTTCACATCAGTTCATTCAGTAATCATCAAATCTAAAAGAATCCAACTCACCAACACAATAACTACTCATACCATCCTGTTTCTATGGTATCAATTGCACATTCTCGTCATTCTCTGTGAACAGTGATAGACATTTAAGGACATATTCAATTCCTCCCAACTAAAGGATATTCCAAAGAGGAAGAACGATTGTAAGAGATGACAGAAGCATCCATTTATAAGCAAGGAACTTAAAGATAACATAAAGATAAAAACCAAGGCATATCATATTGCCAAGGTCTGTGTAAAGAGGCTGCACTTGAGCTCCTGTCGGATTTTAAAGTGACCACCTCGATCTGTAACGGTAAACATACTGGTCAGGCCAACTGGCCCAATTCCTAAACTGCAAATCCCACATGAACACAAGCGCCTCTCACCGAAGCAGATCCACAGGAGTTTAAAATATTTCCACCATCTCACATATCAGTTTCTTAGTCTCCAACTGTGTCAGTGGAATAAAATCGAACAACTCCTCTCAGCATCAATTTAAACTTCTCACGGTTTTGATAGACTCATCAGCAAGCTCCCTGTGCAACAATCAATGTTCAGAACCAAATGAGTAGCTATCAGGTCACATCAAACCCCAAAATCACTGGCATTCGAACACATTCGGGATATTGTCTTCGGTTTGCCTCACTGGAACAGCCTGCTACAGCATTGTCAATGCTTTGCAATTCTGATCGCTCCTGAAATATATGTCACCTTCCAGAGGTTTGAAATTTAAGTTGAATTTTGGACTCTGATTTATCAAAGTTATAACATGTTCCAATGTTGCTGCAATGCTGCATTTCGTGATGTATTCTTCTGAATTAGAACAGTAAGGAAGTGTTGCTGTAATTGTACAAGTCATTGGGGAAGCCACATCTGGAGTATTGTGTACAATTTTGGTCCCTTTATTTGAGGAGGGATGAAGGCCATGTTCGAAAACTGGAACTTGCAACCCATTCTAAAAGATGTAAGACTTAACAACAATCTAGGTTTGTTCAATATTTCGTATCAGTTGCATGACACCATGATCTTTTGCTATAAATTCTGTGTCTTATGATCCTGATCCACAGTTACCCAGTGAAGGAGCAGCGCTCTGAAAGCTAGTGCTTCCAAGTAAACCTGTTGGACTATAACCTGGTGTTGTGTGATTTTTAATGTTACAATGAAGGCAGTTCAGAGGAGATCCACAAGATTTATTCAAAAGTTGAAAGGATTGTATTATGAGGAGAGATTGAGCAGTTTAGGCTTATAAGTCATAGAGCTTGGAAGATGAGATGGGATGTAATTAAGGAATGCAGGATGCAATAGTAGATGTAGAGAGGTTGGTATCTCATGTGGGACAATCCAGAACGAGTGGGCATAGCTTTAGGATAAGGGGGAGGGGGTATAGGTTGAAAACAGGGATGAGGAGGAATTACTTCTCAGTCTGTGGAATTCACTCCCCCAGAGTGCAGTGGACTGGGACATTGTCTAAATTTAAGCAGGAGATAGATGGATGTTTGATTGGAAATGGGCTGAATGCTTATAGGGAGCTGGCGGGAAAGTGGAGTTGAGGCTGAGATGAGGTCAGCCATGATCATAATAAATGGTGGAACAGGCTGGAGGGGCTGAATGGTCTCCCCCTGCACCTAGTTCTCATCCTATTCACGAGACGTGTTTGTGCGCAATTCGTAGAATGAAATCACAACAAAATGGTTTTTGCAAGATGGTTTAATGCAGTTCCAGTCTTTCTGGAAGAACTTTCACCCGCTCAGATTATTGAACTTTCTGAAATCTCTTGCAGGCCGCAATGCTCCGAGGTATCAGTGTTCCTCCAATTTGGTCTTCTTGTGCATCACCACATGTCATTGTCCCACCATTGGTGCCTGGGCTTCAAGTTCTACTGTAGTCCATTGCCTCACACAGCACCAGGGACCCAGGTTCAATTCCAGCCTCGGGCCACTGTTGTGGAGTTTGCACATTCTCCCTGTGTCTGCGTGGGTTTCCTCCGGTTTCCTCGCACAGTCCAAAGATGTGCGGGTTAGGGTGAATTGGCCATGGTAATTTGCCCCATACTGTTCAGGGATATGCAAGGTAGGTGGGTTAGCCGTGGGGAGATGCAGGGATAGGATCGGGGAGGCTGGGTTTGGCGAGGATGCTCTTTGGACTATCTGTATGGATATGCTGGACAGAATGGCCTGCTTCCATGCTGTAGGCATTCTATGAATTGGTTCAAGAATCAATTCACCTCTAATCCAGTGAGGTGTGATAATACTGGGAAAGGTGAAGCTGGAAGGTGAGTGTAGGATTGACCGGACAAGACAGGATTGACCCAACTGTAATCCAAGTAGACTGCAAACTCCCTAGCAGCTTTGCAGGTCTACCTAAAGCACACGGACTGCAGCAGATCAAAAGGGACCATCACTTTCTCAGGAGCAACTATGGACGGGCAACGAATGCTGACCCAGCCAGCAAGAACCACATTCCCTCAGTGAATAAAACAAAGCTGCTTGGAGTGTCCAAAGGTAGGCCGGACACCCTGCAAAGCACGCAGAGCTCAGCACAATAACAACCTGTCTGGTCCAACTAGTCAGTGCCGGGGTCATTGCTCCACACAAACTAACTATCAGCTTCCTTCAGCAACATTTCTTTCTAACCTTTCTCTCCTCACATCTCTAATTACTCAGCTTTCTTCGGAACGCCACTTACTCCACCTCACCTCCACATACTGTCCAGTCTCTTTGAATTGCTGTTTCTGACCTGCACAGACTTGATGGGCCAAAGGGCCTTTCCCTGTGCTGTAGACCTTGACAGCACAATGACGTTTCATCAAGAGATCCCTCCTGAACTCTGTGTTAGAGTCGTCAGTTGAGAGGCCCCTATCTCTCTTATTAAATCCATTCTGAATTTTCGATCAAGTCACCTCACTGCCTAATGAAAGGAAAGGGTTTGCAATGATTTCGGGTGACCTCTCAGTTCTGAGGTCCCCTCTGCAAAACTCTCCTTGCCCTGTGTCTTTCTTTCTGTTTGGAGTGCAGGCATGTGCTTATGATCCCACAGTGGTCTCACTCTCGATCAGTATGTTCAGATGGCCAGTCCAAACCAGGAGGGAAGCTCAGGAACATTTAGCACAGAATTTTCTAACCTCCGGGAAAAAGAATGAATGCATCTCCCATTGGCTAAAGCTTCAGTTTCCCAGTTTGCCGCTCTCATTCCTGCTTTGGGCAGTAACATCTTGAAATAATCCAGTAATGTCCAAATTGTATCATTAATGCCTTACTGTAGAGTCACAGAGCTGTAAGCATGGAAACAGACCCTTGACCGTTCAGACTGTTGCCTGCCCTGCTCAAATTCCAATTTCTTAAAGCATCCATAAATCACAATCGATTAGCAATGAAAAGTAACAAGAATTTATACAAGAGGAACTGGGAGCGTATTAAATCATCTCACAGGAATGGTTTTGTTGAGTTTTCGTTTTAGCCCACAAAGTTTGGACGATGAGAAATGAGCACTCGTGTTTAAACTGAAAAGAGGAGGGTTCCAATAGGGAATGTGTTAGTTGTTTGAAAAGGAAGAATGTGCAGAGTTATTGGGAGAAAGCAGGAGAACGGCACTCAGTCGATTGTGCATTTGCAGGGTTGCTGCATTCATGATGGGCCGAATGGACTCCTATTGGCCTGCTGTGTTTCTGTGATACTGTGAAATGTCAATCACATTGAAAAGGGAAGGTTGTTCATCTTCAAAACTTGAAGTTAGCCGGTCCACACAGATAAACTCAGTACATTTTAAAAGAATTTGAAGTAGGGACGTTACACGATAGTATAATGGAGAGTAAGGGCAGGAGAGGTAGGATGATCAGTAGGTCACAGTAAAACACAAAACAGAGAGTGATAGTAAAGGCAAGTTATTCAGTGACAGAACCTGGGAAATGATATTCCATAGGGATCAGAGCTGGGTCCACTGCACTGACATTAATGCCATGGAATCAAAAACAGAATTTACACGTTTACCAGAATTAAATGGAGGGCTAACAGGAGGAGAACCAGTGTGAAGGGAGACTGCGTGAAATCACAAGATGATTGGCAGGTGTAGATCAAATTAGACACATGGGTTTCACCATCAAAAGGTGTGAAGTGTTGATTTCAGCTGCAGAAACATACCAATGAGTTCAGCAGTAGTACTAATGAGTGGCACGGCCACTCAGTGGTTAGCACTGCTGCCTCACAGTGCTAGGGACACAGGTTCGATTCCAGTCTCGGGAGACTGTCTGTATGGAGTTTGCACATTCTCCCCATGTCTGTGTGAGTTCCCTCCCACAGTCCAAAGTTGTTCAGGTTAACGGTGTCCAGGGATGTGAAGGCTAGATGGATAAACCATGGGAAATGCCGGGTTACAGGATCTGAATGGGATGTTCTTCAGTGGATTGGAGTAGGCTTGATGGGCCACACAGAAGAGATTGTTTGAATCATGCCTACAATCCTCTGATAGTGACTTTGTGGGTCAACTGTATGTTTGAAGATTCTCTTTCTTTAACTAAATTATACACAAAGAAAAATTGAACTGCGACCAACAAAGTCTCAAAGGTTAAAACCTTTGGTTAGTAGGTTTGGGCCATCCTACTTCACTTGGACTAACTAATGGCTCACATATACCTGTAAACCCAGTATGAACCAATTAGCACACTGTACATGGGCAACTCATTGGTTGTTCGCTCGGAAAACGTTAATCACAGCTCTATGTTCAGTCAAAGTGAGGTCTCTTAAACTGAACGAGTCAAACAGAGAGCTTACAGAGCAGCAGTGACCCTCACTCTGGATGTCATGGGGAGATCAGATGTCACTTGTTATTCAACCAAATGGCCTTATGAAATATCAGCAGTTGATTCAATTTTGAGTCAATTTCTCCTCCAACTCCACAATCTGCACAATGTCCGAATAGTAAACTTGAGGGTGGGAGGCTCTCTGCCAGTCAGTTTTATTCGAGACAAAGTTGCATTACTATTTAAGTGATTTATGCAGTAAATAAAGTCGAACAGTGATGCATTGTGTTTCTATTGCTCAATGTGCGTTTTAACGTTAATGATATGGACCACTTGATCAACGGGAATATTTGATCAATTGGCCTGCCCCTGGTCCCATAGGGGCCAGGTAATAAAAGGTTTACCATAGTAGGAATTATAGAATTAGAGATACAAATCTAAATAGCAAATAATTTTACAGGCACCTGTATAAAAGAAAAAAGGTTGGAATGTAAGTGGGCAATTTAATGTCACAGCAGTTCACAGTGATCAAGTCAAGTTGCTACAGTCTTACCAGACCATAGGGCTGTTCTCTCACAAGTGAGATGCAAGTGGGGGGGGGGTTTAACCTGAGGGTCACCATCCCTTAGACGAGGGGAGAGGTTGAGAAGGAGAATCCAGCACGGTAACCTGAGGCAGCGTGGGGATTGAACCCACACTACCTTGTAAACCAACCACCCAGCGAACTGAGCTAAACTGACCTCTGTTTATAACTGTAGCATACCTTTAATGTACAAGAGGCACCAACTTGGAGTCTCACAGGAGGATTCTCAATATACACAATGGCACGTGGTAATTAAAGGTAGGTGATGGCCTAGATGCATTATGACGTAGCTATTCATCTAGAGATTCACATGATGCTTCAAGCAAACCCAGGCTCAAATCTCACCATTGTAGCTGATGCAGTTTTAATGAAATAAAACACTGAAATGGAGAGTGTGGTGGTGACCAGGAAATTGTAGTCAATTATCAGCAACAACTCCCCTGGTCCCTGGGCCTTCTCCACCATTGCTCCCTCACCACCCGACACCTGGAGGAAGAACGCCTTATCTTATGCCATGGAACACTTCAACCCCAGGGCATCAATGTGGCTTTCACCCAGTTTCCTCATTTCCCCTCTCATATATCTCTCCACTCTGCAAGCACCCTGCCTCTATTCCTGATGAAGGGCTTTTGCCCGAAACGTCGATTTTCCTGCTCCTCAGTGCTTTTCTGGGAACCACTTTAATCTAGTTCTTTTCCCTTCAGTGGGAGAGTAAAAACTAGAGGGTTTAAGATTAGATTAGATTCCCTACAGTGTGGAAACAGGCCCTTCAACCCAATTAGTCCACACCGACCCTCCGAAGAGTAACCCAACCAGACCCATTCCTCCTAAATAATGCACCTAACTCTATGAGCAATTTATCATGACCAATTCACCTAACCTGCACATCCTTGTGACTGTGGGAGGAAACCCACACAGACAGGGGGAGAATGTGCAAACTCCACACAGACAGTCGGCCGAGGCTGGAATCGAACCCGGGTCCCTGGCGCTGTAAGGCAGCAGTGCTAACCACTGTGCCACCGTGCCGCCTGCTGAGAATGGGAAGATTTAAAAGGAACCTAAATGACCACATTTTCACACAGTGTGTGGAATGAACTACCACAAAAAGTGGTAGATGCACATACAGTTACAACATGTAAAAGACGTTTGGATGGCTACATGAATAGGAAAGGTTTAGAGGGACATGTACGAAATGCAGGCAAATGGGACTAGTTTAGTTTGGGTAACCTAGTGGGCATGGATGAGTTGGATTGTTTCTGTGCTGTATGACTTTATAACTCTATGAGGAGATTACAGTTGACAGATTCAACTATTTAATAAGTTAGCAGATAAAGGTTAAGGTGTGAGTATAAAAATTACATTGGATTTTAAAATATAACTGTGGAAGTATTCACACATAAATGTTCACACAATATCTTTTCGTTCATTTTATTTTTAAAGACCCATTTAAAATAATTTTATTCCCTATCATGCTGACATTGTGTAGCAGTCAGACTCAGAGATTGTTCCTGTGAGGAAATAGTTATGGTTTGCAAAGAGAAATGTGACATTTTGACAATACAGGTATTTTAGGAATATTAATGAGTGCTTTAGGATCATTCTGTGAGATAGAGGGATTCAGATGGGTCCAAAATGATGAATTGACTTCTGGAAGTCTTCACCTTACTGTAAGGTTATAGAGTTACTGCAAAAATTCAATAAACAGATATTCTGCGTATCTGTATCTGCAGTGAGTGTAACAGAGTCAGCCAGGTGGACCTCATAGAATCTGAGTTCCCCGATTCCCTGAGGAGCCCTGGCTGACAGATAGAAACAGGTGTGTCAGAGGTTCTGTTCACTCTGAGAGCTCACTCTGAGGGAGCTGGAGCAGTAGCAAAGGACTCCCCATTTGTGTCAAGGAGGGGACTGACTCCGAACTGGCTGCCCACATCCATGTGTTACTGCTGTTGTTGGTTTCTGTTAAGGAAGAGAGTTTCTTTTCTTTCCCCTGGTCTAGGGAAGACATTTGATTTTTGATTTTCTTTATTGTTTTTTGTGTTTGCTTTTCTGGTTTTCTTTCTTTTTTCCTTTAATTTGAGCTACCACCACCACCGCTGCTGCTGCTGCCTGGGCCTGTTCCCACTGCTACTGCCTGGGCCTGCTCCCACTGCTGCTGCCTAGGCCTGCTCCCATTGCTCCTGCCTGGGCCTGCTCCCACTGCTGCTGCCTGGGCCTGTTCCCACCACTGCTGCCTAGACCTACTCCCACTGCTACTGCCTAGGCCAACTCCCACTGCGGCTGCCTGGGCCTGCTCCCAATGCTGCTGCCTGGGCCTGCTCCCAATGCTGCTGCCTGGGCCTGCTCCCACTGCTACTCCTGGGCCTGCTCCCACTGCTGCTGCCTGGGCCTGCTCCCACTCTTGCTGCCTGGGCCTATTCCCACTCTTGCTGCCTGGGCCTACTCCCACTCTTGCTGCCTGGACCTACGCCCGCTGCTGCTGCCTGGGCCTATGCCCACTGCTGCTGCCTGGGCCTACTCCCATTCTTGCTGCCTGGGCCTGCTCCCAATGCTGCTGCCTGGGCCTCACCTACACTTGACGATTGTTGCTGGTGTCTGGGGCCTGCCTCTACCGCTGCCTGGCAATAAAAAAAAGAAAAGAATGTAAACAGGAGTGTCAGAGTTTATGCTCACTCTGAGAGCTGGTTCTGAGGGAGCTGGGTCTGTGTTAAGGTCTCTCCACATCTCAATAAAGGGGACTTGGTGGCAGGATACTGAATTCTTCGGTGTTATTTCAGTATGCATCTAAATAATAATTAATTTCAAATGACAATATGATACATATACTGCCTCATTAACTCTTTGACCATGTGAAACAACTTCATTTTAATCTCATGTACAAACATACAAACAAAAGAGAAGGAATAGGCCATTCAGCCCCTCAAGCCTGCTCCAGCATTCAATACAATTGTGGCTGATCTCATCATACTCTCAGCAAATTTTGATTTTTATTCCATTATCCAACTTGTTAATGAATATGGTGAATAATTGAAGTCCCCATACAGATCCCGGTGGGACACCACCAGTCACATCCTGCCAATCTGAGTACTTACCCACTATTCCAACTCTGTTTCCGAACAGTCAACCAATTTCATGTCCATGCCAATAGCCTGCCCTCAATTCCTAGAGGTTCCATCTTAGCTAACAGTGTCTTGAATAGGACTTTATCAAAGGCCTTCTGGAAGTCCATATAAACAACACCCATCAACTCACCCCTGTCCACCACATTCGTCAAGTCTGCTATGAATCCATGTGGACTCTCCCTGGTTAACTGAAAACTTTCACGGTGATCAGTTACCCCAGCCTTCATTCTAGACTCCAACCATTTCCCCATCACAGATGTTTGTAATTCCCTGGTCTTGCTCTGTCACGCTTCTTAAAAAGCGGAGCAACTGGGAATTTTTCAATCCAGAGGGATGACTGCTGAACCTATTGAAGTCTGAAAGATTATAGTTAGAGCATCTACAATGTGCTCCCTACTTCCTATAACACCCCTCGATGGAAAGCATCAGGGTCCTGGGGCCTTATCACTCTTTGAAGCTGCTAATTTCCTCATTACTGACATTCTACTCACACTAATTTTATTCAGTCCTTCTTACTGATTTGGTTATTCCTGGCCGTTATCCCTTCAAGTTGCTCTTCTAAGCTGTTCTGTGACCCTTTGTATTTAAACCATTTGGCAGGACCTGTGGCTATTTGTTTTTTCATTTTTGTAAGCCCTTCCTTTTTTAGCTTTATACTGTCCTTTATCTCTTTATTATCTGTGATTGTTTTTTTTTGTCTGAAAACTGGACATTTTCCTTCTCAGGGATATAAACAGGTTTTGTATTGTGTTAAATGTTTATTTAAACATCTTCCACTGACTGTCTGTTGTTTTGCCCACGAGCAGATTTTCACAGTTTACAAATGGACAGTCTTTGTACTAATTGACTACAGTTCAGCCTTCAGCACTATTATCCCCTTGAGACTGCTTACTAAACTTAGTGATCTCGGGCTAAGCCCCACTCTCTGTAACTGGATCCTCAGTTTCCTGACCCACAGGCCACAATCAGTGAAGATTGGGGACAATATCTCATCCTTACTAACACTCAACACTGGAGCCCCCCAGGGGTGCGTACTCAGCCCCCTACTGTACTCACTGTATACCCATGACTGCATCACCAAATACCCGACTAATGCCATTTACAAGTTCGCTGATGACACCACCATAGTTGGTCGAATCTTAGATGGCAACGAAACAGAATACAGACGGGAGGTGGAAGACCTGGAAAAATGGTGCACTGAGAACAACCTAGCTCTCAATGTGGGCAAAACCAAGCAACTCATCATTGACTTTTGGCGGGATGTTACTCATGCCCCCCTACACATTAACAGCACAGAGTTAGAATGAGTGGAGAGTGTAAAGCTCCTGGGAGTGGTCATCCACAACAAGCTTTCTTGGACTCTTCATATGGACGCACTGGTTACAAAGACCCAACAACGTCTCTTCTTCCTCAGGCAGCTGAGGAAATTTGGCATGACAGTGAATACCCTTACCAACTTTTATAAGTGCGCCATTGAAAGCATTCTGTCTGGATGTATCACTACCTGGTATGGCAACAGTGCCATTCAAGATCGGAGACGGTTACAGAGAGTGGTGAACTCGGCCCAGACAATCACAAAGACCAACCTCCCATCTATAGAATCCATCTACCAGGCCCGCTGTCAAGGAAAGGCCGCCAGCATTCTCAAAGATCCATCCCACCCTGGCAATGTT
>NC_057713.1:6028481-6033208 GCF_004010195.1 Chiloscyllium plagiosum
TCTACCCTACTGTTGTTAGAATACTGAATGGACTGTCAAACTCTTAACTTTCGCCTGTACCTGTGTTTTTGTTTTTGCTGCTGTTTACCTAGTATTTACTATCTACGCTACTTAACTCTGTGATCTGTCTGTATTGCTCACAAGACAAAGCTTTTCACTGTGCCTCGGTACACGTGACAATCAATTCAATTCAAATTTAAATTCATGTTGTTAAAGTCGGCCTTAACTAAATCTAAAACTTTAGTCGCTGATTTATGCATTTTACTTTCAAACGCTACATTGAACTCAATCATGTTATGATCACTATTTGATAAATGTCCACACATAATTAGGTTACTAATTAAATCTGGCTCATTACTCATCACAAAGTTCAATGTTGCTTGTTCCCTTGTTGCATCCAGAACATATTACTGTCAGAAATTTTCCCAGACATATTCCAGAAATTCATAGCCTTTCTGACAGTTGCTTGTCTGCCTATCCCAGTCAATGTTAAAGTTAAATCCCCCATGAATACTACCCTGGATTTGCTACACAGTGGCCTACTTTCTGCATTTATACAATCTAGCAGGTCAGAGCTGCTACCGTGGAGTCTGTACATAATGCCTATTACAGTTTTAGATCTTTTACTGTTCCCCAGTTCCACCATACAGTCTCCAGTGAACACTTTCCTCTCATATTCTCCTTCACCAAATGAGTAACCTATCCCTGTGTCCAAGTCATCAATATCAATTATAAATAGTTGGAGTCCAAGGACCAAACCCCGTGGCTGTTAAAAGGAATAATGAAAGGAAATGTGCCAGGGACATCAAAATCCACTAGTCACATCTTGCCAACCAGAAAACTAGCCATTTATCCTGATTCTCTGCTTTTTGTTGATTCATCTATCCAAACGAATCATCTATCCAAACTAATAAATTACCCCTACCCCATGTGATCGTACCTTTTTTGTGGCACTTTATCAAACACCTTGCTGAAGTCCAGATATACTACATCTATCAATCACCATTACCCACTTTGCTTGTTGCACCTTTGAAGAACTCTAGCACATCAGTTAAAAGCATTTATCAATCTTCATTGAACCATGCTGACCCTGATGGATCGTATGTGGACTTTCTAAATTCCAATAATTACTTCCTTAATTATGCATGCTACCAATTTCTCAATGACAGATGTTAAACCAACTGAGTAGTTATTTCCTACTCTCTGAGCCCCTTCCTTTTCGAATAAGGGGATATTAACATTTTTCCAACCACTGGAACTTTTTCCAATTGCAGAGGGTTTTGGAATATGATAAGGAATGGATCCATTATCTCTGCTGCCACTTCCTTTAAGATTCTCACAATTAAATTAGACCAGTTTTTTTAATAATTCCATATCTTTTTGTAATTGAACTGAAATTTCATCAACAGACATGGTAGGATACACTTTGACCCCTTTAGCCCTAAGAACTGTATCTAACTTCTTCTTGAAAACACACAATGTTTTGGTCTCACTTGCTTCCTGTGGCAGAGAATCCCACAGGCTCCCCACTCTCTGGGTGAGGACATTTCTCCTCATCTCAGTCCGAAATGGCCCAACTTGTATCCTTAGACTGTGACCCCTGGGTGGGACCCCTTGGTGGGACCCCTCCCCCTCCCCCAGTCATTGGGATCAGCTTTCCTGCATCTAATGCTCTTAGCATTTTATAGGTTTCTATGAGATTCCCCTCGATCTTCTAAATCCTAACTGACTCAGTCTCCCTTCACCCATCAGACTTACCATCCCAGGAATCAGTCTTCACTGCACTCTGCCCATATCCTTCCTCAAATAATGAGACAAAGTACTCCAGGGTTGGTCTCAGCAGGGCCCTGTACAATCGCAGCAAGACATCCTCACTCAAAGGAGGAGAAAGTGAGGACTGCAGATGCTGGAGATCAGAGTCGAGAGTGTGGTGCTGGAAAAGCACAGCCGGTCAGGCAGCATCCGAGGGGCAGGAGAGTCAACATTTTGACCTTATGCTGCTGCTCCTCGGATGCTGCCTGACTGGCTGTTCCTTTCCAGCACCACATTTTTTTGC
Source organism: Chiloscyllium plagiosum (assembly GCF_004010195.1). Lineage (NCBI taxonomy): Eukaryota > Metazoa > Chordata > Chondrichthyes > Orectolobiformes > Hemiscylliidae > Chiloscyllium > Chiloscyllium plagiosum. Next base: position 6,030,538 of record NC_057713.1, read on the forward strand.
GCACGGAAATAGACCCTTCGGGCCAACTCATCCATGCTGACCAGATATCCAAAATTAATCTAGTCCTATTTGCCAGCACTTGGCCCATATCCCTCCAAACCCTTCCTATTCATATACCCATCCAGATTCCTTTTAAATGTTGTAATTGTACCAGCCTCCACCACTTCCATTGGCAGCTCATACTATACATGTACCACCCTCTGTGTGAAAAAGATCTGTCTCAGGTCATTTTAAAATCTTTTAAATGTTGACACATTGAACCATCAAGTGATGGACCTCCTGCTGCTTGCACCTGGGCAGACAGAATAGTCCACGAAGCGACTCAGTGGTTAGCACTGCTGCCCTGCAGCGTTCGATTCCAGCCTCGAGTGTCTGGCTGTGTAGTGTTTGCATATTCTCCCTGAGTTTGCATGGGCTTCCTCTGGGTGCTCCGCTTTCCTCCTGCAGTCCAAAGATGTGCAGGTCAGGTGAATTGGCTGTGCTGAATTGCCCCATAGTGTTCAGGGATGAATAGGTTAGGTGCATTAGTCAGGGGTAAATATAGGAGAATAGATCTGGGCGGGTTACTCTTCAGAGGGCCAGTGTGAACGTGTTGGGCCGAAGGGCCTGTTTCCACACTGTAGGGATTCTATGATCGATGAAGAGTCTGGTTTCTAAAGTGTTTTTGACTGATTGTCCCAGTCCATCCAGTCAGGGACCTGCTGTAAATAACTCCGTTTCAAGAAGATTAAATAATGCATGATGTTTGAGTGTACAAGAGCACTCATCAGTAATGTTTACCGCAGTTGATTTTAGACTCAGAACAAACAAAGAACAGTGCAGCAGAGGAACAGGGCCTTCAGCTGTTCAGGCCTGCGCTGACACATTTTAAAACTCAGGAGTCGGGGATGTTTTGAGGAGAGGTTTTAATTCAGAGTCTGAAACGTACCCTTCAAACTCAAAGCCGAAGGAAACAGGGACCTAAATAAGTCGATTAGATGGAATCCTCAAAGTTAAACCCGGGGTTTCAAGATCCCACAGAACTATGGAATGTAGGAATTATAGAGGGAGGAGGTCAATTGTTCCCTCATGTTGCTTTCAGCCCAAAAGAGCAATCCTGTCTCATCCCACACGCCAGCTCTCAAACAGCCATGATCTCCCCATCTGATCTTCACAAACTGAGCTTGCAGTGTGAGGTACTCTTTAAGATGCAGAGAAAGGTAATCATCTCCATCAGTGAGATCTCCCCTGCCCCCCCACCCTCTGAATGAAAGTAATTCCTCGCTACCCTCCTTTGAGCTTTCCGCCAATTCCTGTAAATCTCTGCTCCCTGGTTATTGATCTCGCTTGTCAATAGGAATCACTTCTTTATCCAGTCTATCTAGTCCCCTCATAATCGGATACATCTCGATTAAAACTCCCACCAACTCCTCTGTTTCCAATGAAACAGTCGCTGGTCAGTTCTTAGAAACATTGAAAATAAGAGCAGGAGTAGGCCATTCAGAGTCACTTACAGAGGCCATTCAGCCCTTGGAGCATGTTCCAGTTGGCTGATCATCCAACCGTGTGCTCCTGTTTGCTCCCTGCATTCTCTGATCCCTTTAGCCCCAAAAACTATATCTAACCCCTTCTTGAAAACATTCAATCTTTTGGGCTCAACCATTTCCTGTGGCAGAGAATTCCACAGGCTCTGGGTGAAAGGTGTTTCTCCCCATCTCAGTCCGAAATCAATCTTTCCCCATCTCTCAGAATGGCCGGAAAAGGAGCTGGAGCCTGTAACTAAATGTGACAGGAGCCAGTAGGGAATGTCAGCTCTGCAGTGGGAAGCTTACCTCGTGTCCCCGCTGTGCCTGTTAGACTCTGTAAGTGGCTCGTCCAATTGCTCACTAGAGGTCATAGAAACCTAGGAGATAGGAGCAGGAAGAGGCCATTTGGCCCTTCGAGCCTGCTCCACCATCCATCACGATCATGGCTGATTGTCCAACTCAACAGCTGAACCCTGCTTTCTCCCCATAACCTTTGATCCCATTCACCACAAGTGCTATATCCAGCCGTCTCTTGAATAAATTCAATGTTTTGGCATCGACTATGTCCTGTGGTCATGAATTCCACGGGCTCACTGCTCTTGGGGTGAAGAAATGTCTCCTCATCTCCGTCCTGAATGGTCCACCCCTGGTGACTGTGACCCCTGGTCCTGGACACACCCACCATCGGGACCATCCTCCCTGCATCCAGCCTGTCTAGTCCTGTTAGCATTTTATAAGACTCTATGAGATCCCCCCTTCAGTGGTCTGAACTCAAGTGAAAAACAATCCTAACCCAATCAACCTCTCCTCACACGTCAGTCCGGCCATCCCCAGAATCAGCCTGGGAAACTCTCGCTATGCTCCATCGAGAACAAGAGCATCCTTTCTCAGGAAAGGAGACCCAAACTGCACACACTATTGTCGATAGTCTCCATTCAATACTGTACCGATCCATCTACCTAGCAAACCCCTTCGAGGGACCGTAAGATGTTCACCGCGTGTGTGCAGATGGCAAAGACTGTGGTGCTGGAAAAGCATGGCAGGTCAGGCAGCATCCGAGGAGCAGGAGAATCGACGTTCCAGGCATAAGCCCTTCATCAGGAATGGGGGGAGGGGGAGGGGGCTGAGAGATAAATAGGAGGATTGGGGTGGGGGGGAGGTAGCTA
>NC_057713.1:6034244-6042627 GCF_004010195.1 Chiloscyllium plagiosum
GAGACAGAGCTGGGGTTAAGGGTGAGGAAGATACAGAGGCTGTGGCTGAGGAGTAGAGGGAGACAGAGACAGGGGTTGAGGGTGACAGAGAGACAGAGGCTGGAACTGACAGTTCAGAGCTTGCTCTCCCAGGGTATCTGCAGACTCGGCCTCCTGTCCTCGGCGCCCTGTCCTGTCCCGGTGCTGCCCAGGAAGGGGCAGTGGGTGGAGCTGGGAGGTTCTGTCCTCGGGATGGGGAGGGTTAGCTGCTGTGTGCCTGGACCCAGTGAGGGCAGAGTTAATGGGGGAGCTGCAGCTAGTGGGGGAAACAGCAATTCAGCAAAGCTGTCTGGAGAGTGACACAAAGAGACTCATCATCACCCACACATTTCCCATCATCACCAGGTGGTGGTTACAATCTCCATACGTAAGGATTGGGTAAGGACAGAAGATTTCTCTTCCTAACAGGGATTTGTGAACCTGGTGGGAGTTTATAACAGTCAATGATAGTTTGATTCTCACCATTACTGAGATCAGCTTACAAACTGCCATAGACCATAGGAAATGACAACAGGACTAGGCCATTCGGCCCCTCAAGGCTGCTCCCCCATTCAATAGGATCATGGCTGATCCAACATTCCTCACACCTACCTTCCTGCCCTTTCCCTCGATTACCCGACTGATCGAGAATCTATCGATCTCAGCCTTAAATATACACAAGGAGTTCCAAAGACCCCCAACCCTCTGAGAGAAGAAATTCCTCCTCATCTCAGTCTGAAATCGGTGCCCCTTTATTCTGTACCCTTCTGTACCCTCTGGTCCTAGACTCTCCCATGACAGGAAACATCTTCTCAGCATTTACTTTAAGAAGTCGATATGTTTCAGCGGAATCATCTCTTATTCTACTCCAGTGAGTAGAGACCCAACCTGTTTAACCTTTGCCCATGAGACAATCCCTCCATCCCAGGAATCATCTGAGGGAACCTTCTCTCTCTCACCTGCCTCCAAAGAAATGATATGCCTGCATAAATAAGGGGTCCAAAACTGCTCACAGTGCTCCAGATGTGGTCTCCCCAGCATCTTGTACAGTCACAGTAAGACTTCCCCAATCTTATACTCCAACCCCCTTGTAATAAGGGCTAACATTCCTGAGGGCCTGCTGCCCCAGTGTGCTTGCTTTGGTGTGTTTTGTGTACAAGTCTCCCCCAGGTTCCTTTGTGCTGCAGCTTTCTGCAGGTTTTCTCCATTTAAATAATATTCTGTTCTTTTGTTCTCCCTTCCAAAAAAAACTTTGCATTTTCTCACATTATACTCCATTTGCCACCAGTTTGCCCATTTAATTCCTATCAATATCTCTTTGTAAACTGTATCCCTCTCACAATTTGCCTTTCCACCTGTTTTTCTGTAATCTGCAAATTTGGCCCCAGTACATTCACTTCCTTCCTCAAAGTCATTAATGTGGAGTCATAGAGTCCGGCAGCTTGGAAACAGACCCTTTGACCCAACTAGTCCATAATCCCAAACCAAACTAGTCCCACCTGCCCACTCCTGGCCCATATCCCTCCAACCTTTTCCTACTTATGTACTTATCCAAGCGTCTTTTAAACATTATAATTGTACCCACATCCATCACTTCCTCAGGAAGTTCATTCCTCACATGAACCATTCTCTGTGTAAAAAGTTTGCCTCTCATGTCTTTTTAAATCTCTCTCCTCTCACCATTAAAAATGTATCCCCGAGTCTTGAAATCACCCCATTCTAAGGAAAAGACAACTACCATTAACTTATCTGTACCCCTCATTATTTTACAAACTTCTATCAGGTCGCTTCGCAACTTCCTACTCTCTAGTGAAGAAAGCCCCAGCCTATCCAGCCTTTCTCTATAACTCAAACCTTCCATACCCAGCAACCATCCTGGTAAATCTCTTCTGAACCCATTCCAGCTTAATAATGTCCTTCCTATAACGGGATGACCAGAACTGGACAAAGTATTCCAGAAGTGGCCTCACCAATGTCCTGTACCTCAACAGGATGCAGAGCTGGGCTGAGAAAAGGCAGATGGAGTTCAACTTGGATAAATGCAAAGTGATGCATTTTGGAAGGTCGAACTTGAATGCTGAATATAGGATTAAAGACAGGATTCTTGGCAGAATGGAGGAAAAGAGGGATCTGGGTGTGCAGGTACATAGATCCCTCAAAGTTGCCACCAAAGTGGATAGGGTTGTTAAGAAAGCATATGGTGTTTTGGCTTTCATTAACAGGGGTATCCAGTTTAAGAGCCGCGAGGTTTTGCTGCAGCTCTACAAGTTCCTGGTGAGACCACACTTGGAATATTGTGTCCAGTTCTGGTCGCCCTACTATAGGAAAGATACAGAGGCTTTGGAGAGGGTGCAAAGAAGGGTGCTTGGATGCTGCCTGGACTGGAGGGCTTGCCATATGAAGAAAGGTTGAATAAGCTCAGACTTTTCTTTCTGAAGAGAAGGAGGAAGAGAGGAGATCTGATCAAGGTGTACAAATTAATGAGAGGCATGGATAGAGTCAATAGCCAGAGACCTTTCCCCAGGGCAGGATTGACTGGTATGAGAAGTCATAGTTTGAAGATATTAGGAGGAAGGTATAAAGGAGACATCAGAGGTAGGTTCTTTACGCAGAGAGTTGTGAATGCATGGAATGCGTTGCCAGTTGAGGTGGTGAAAGCAAAGTCATTGGGGACATTTAAGCAACTGCTGGACATGCACATGGATAGCAGTGAATTGAGGGATGCGTAAGTTAAGTTACTATATTTTACATTCGGATTAAATCTTAGCACAACATCGTGGGCCTAAGGGCCTGTTCTGTGCTGTACTTTTCTATGTTCTATGTTCTATAAAGTCCCAACTGTGATACTCAAAAGACTGAACAGTGATAGTCCCAGCACTGACGCATGTGGAACCCCACTGGTCATAGGTCATGAACATGGAAGAGAACTCCTGATCCCCACTCACTGTTTCCTGCCCAGCAGCCACTTCCCTATTCATGTCAATATACTACCTCCAACACCATGTGCTCTTATCTTACCACAATGTTTTGTGAGGTACCTTGTCAAATGCCTTCTGGAAGTTCAATTACAACACATTCACTGGTTCCCTATCCACTCTGGTTGAAACCTCCTCAGATTAGTCAGACATGATTCCCCTTTCACAAAGCCATGTTGAACTCTCCTTGATCACATTAAGAGTAAGAACCAAAAGTCCTGCTAAAACCTCCTTAAGAATTGAGTCCAGTACTTTTCCAATGATACACGTGAAGTTAATTGGCCTATAGTTACTCATTTTTCCCTCCCTCTCTTTTTGGATAAGGGCGTGACATTGACAGTTTTCCAATCCTATAGTGCTTCCCCAGAATCCAATTGGAAAATTACAACCAATGCATGCACTCACTTTCTCTGTAGTTATTTCTTTTAGGATGCAAGTCATTGGGGCCAGGGGGCTTATGTGCCTTTAGCCCCATTAGTTTGTCTAATACTACTTCTCTAGTGAGGGTTATGGTACTTAATTCCTCCCTTGTATTCTTTAGCATTAATAGGATTTGTTCAAAGGACCTTCCATCAAAAAGACTGATTCAAAGTATTTCTTTAACTCCTCTGCGACTTCTGCATTCCCCATAATCATCCCCCTAGATTCATTTTCTGAGGGTCTCTGTCCACTCAGTTCTCTCTCTTCCTGGATGGAGATTGAGCCCATGTGCCAACCGTACTAGTCAGAGTCTCTTTTTATTAATTCATGGGGTTTGAGCATCGCTGACCAGCCCAGTGTTTTTTGCCCATCCCTAATTACCCAGAGGGCAGTTACAAGTCAACGACATGGTCTGGAGTCACATGTAGGCCAGACTGGGTAAAAATGGCAGATTTCCTACCCTGAAGCACATTAGTGAACCAGATGGGTTAGCGAGTTTTGAGCAGATCGCTAGTATCCTTACACTTCAACTGGGACAACACATCCATCCTAGGACAAGCCAAACAGAGACATGCACGAGAATTCCTAGGAGCATGGCATTCCAAGGGAACTCTGTCAACAAACACACCAATTTGGATCCCATTTACCACCTCCTGAGAAAAAGAACAGGAAATTACATCACCATAGAAAATGATGTCACTGCCAGAAATGACATCACCAACCCAAGGAAAACCAAACATATAAATAGAAAGCAGGAAACACCAGCAGTGCTTTGTCCGGAGGCTCACTGAAGATGTTACCTAGTAAGGCGACGAAACATCTGAAAAGGAACCTTCCAGCTCAGCAAGCAAACCTACATCCAGAGGTAGATGAGTTTTTGCAACAAAAATGTATTAATGGATTCAGCTTTAAATTCCAGATTTTTACTGAATTCACATTTAAATCTCCTGCCGTGGTAGGTTTTGAACCCCAATGCCCAGAATATTAATCTAAGGCCTCTGGATTGCCAGTCCGGCGATACCACCATTATTGCGGCATCTTCCCCTGTCAGCTTGCTGGGAAACCTCAGCAAGTTATTGCGGTGTACCAGGGAGACTGAGAGACAGGTGCTGTTTGTGAAACGAACAATGGAATGATAGAAATAGCAGCTACTAGACTGACGGCATCTCTCTCTCCACCTGCCGTCTGATTTGCACATGAATAACCCTGTGTACATTTTAAAATAATCTCAAGTTCTCAGCAAGAGTTTGTCTATTATTTCAAAGATCTGACTCTCACCTTTCCAATCAGTGCATGTTTTACACACCAGCCGATTCCCCTCCTCGACTGAAACTCTCGACACCTCGCCTCTATCAGAATCCATGTGGGTGTTTGCTTTCGCTATATTTGGCCCAAGTGTTTGTAATCTGAGACAATGAGAGCTGTCAAGTTATTCAATCAAGGGATCTATTAAGTCTGATTCTCCTTTTGCTCGTGCACTCGGGCTGCCAGCAGGGTTAACACTGAACAACTAAACTCCCTAACTTCCTCTTCCTTGACACCAAGGCCAATTAGAGGCGGAAGATAGAAAACTTACTGCTCACTGAGGAACAGACCTAAGCTATTTCATGCCTATCTGGGCCTACCAGTTACAGGATCAGCATTAATGAGTCGTCAAGAGATCAACTATTTTCTTGTTTCAATCAAGTGTTCTGTCTCTTTGTTGTTCTGGCAACACCTTGGGCCCATATTCACTGGGACTGAGTGGGATGAGAGGGGGATCTGATTAAAGTGGGTAAAGTTCTAGCAGGGCTGGACAGACTAGATACAGGGAGGATCTTTCCTCCGGTTTGGGGAGTTCAGACCAAGGAGAAACAGTCTCAGGATACGGGATAGACTGCTTAGAACTGAGAGGGGGAAACATAGCTTCACTCAGAGGGGAGGGAACCTATGGGATTCTCTCCACAAGAGACCAAGTCACTGTGTATATTCAAGGAAGATAGTGATCATTTTTTTAAAGATTTTTTAGAAGTGTTGTAGGAATTTGGCGTTGAGATAGCGGATCAGCCATGATCATATTGCATGGTGGAGCAGATCTGAAGGGCCGAATGGCCAATTGCTGATATATTCAGCTTTTCTCAGCTGACCCTTCATCAGAACACTGGATCCATTACATCAACTCTTTTTTTTCTCCCCTCCCCCCACCCCCCGCCGTGATTCTATCAGACCTGCTGAGTTTCTCCAGCATGTTCTGGTCTTGTTGGCTTGTGATCTCCAGGATCCACAATGCTCTGTTTTATTTTACTATTTCAGTCTTACCTCTTTGCCCAAGTCTTTTGACGATCTGATCCAACATTGCCTTGTTGGTCTCAGTGCCATACATCGTTGTTAATTCATTCACAGGATTTGGGCTTCACTGGTATTTATTGGCCAGAGGAAAAGTAAGAGTCAGCACAGTACTGTGGGTTTGTAGGCCAGACCAGGTAAGGACCACAGTGTCTCTCCCTAAAGGACGTTAGTGAACCTGATGGATTTTTATGATAATTAACAGTGGCACTACTCGGCATTTATTCAAGAAATTATTGAGTCTAAATTTCACCATTGACTATGGTGGGATTTGAACCTATGTATCTGGAAGATTAACCTGAGATTCTCGAAGATTTATCTAATGACATTACAACGGCATCCACCTGATTAATGTAATGTTCCTGTACATGCTTTATTAAGAAACTAGGTGAGATGTGACAATTAAATCAGTAATAGGTTCGGAAGGATCGTGCTGATGGTGGGCAGGGAGCCTAGAAGTAATTGTCATAATTTAAGGATGAGGGGTAAACCTTTTAGGGTTGAGATGAGGAGAAATGTCCACACCTGGAGAGTGGAGAGCCGAAAGAAGTCCCACTTCGACTGGGACAACACCTCCATCCTAGGACAAGCCAAACAGAGACACGCACGAGAATTCATAGAAGTATGGCATTCCAACCGGAATTCTATCAATAAGCACATCAACTTAGACCCCATTTACCACCCTCTGAGAAAAAGAATAAGAAATTATATCACCACAGGAAATGACATCACCAACTCAAGGAAACCTAAACACATAAATAGGGAGCAGGTCACTTACTCCAGCACTTCACTGAAGGCTTAATGATGGTGTTACCTAATATGGTGACAAAACATCTGAACATGAACCTTCCAGCTCAGCGAGCAAGCCTATATCCAGAACCGATGGAATTCTCTACCACAAGAAGTGGTTGAGGCCAAAGCATGACGTGGTTTCAAGAATGAGGTCGATATAGCTCGCGTGGCTAAAGAGATCAAGGGATAGGGGGAGGACAGGAGTAGGATATTGAACTTGAAGATCAGCCATGATCATATTGAATGGTAAGGCAGACTAGAGGGGTTGAATGGCCTACTCCTGCTCCTATCTTCAACATTTCTATTCTAATTTCAATTGGTAACATCTTATGCCCTCCCCCTCCCTTTTTGTCAACATATTAAAGGTGCTATATAAATATACATTTTTATTTCAGACAAAATGATTTACAATCCAGTGCTGAAGATCACTGGAATGCAATTTGCTCTTATCTTATAGAGTAATAGAGATGGACAACAGGGAAACAGACCCTTCGGTCCTACTCGTCCATGCCGACCAGATATCCCAACCCAATCTAGTCCCACCTGCCAGCACTTGGCCCATATCCCTCCAAACCCTTCCTATTCATATACCCATCCAGATGCCTTTTAAATGTTGCAATTGTACCAGACTCCACCACTTCCTCTGGTAGCCCATTCCACACACTCACCACCCTCTGCGTGAAAACGTTGCCCCATAGGTCTCTTTTATATCTTTCCCATCTCACCCTAAACCTATGCCTCTAGTTCTGGACTCCACGACCCCAGGGAAAAGAATTTGTCTATCTATCCTACCCATGCTCCTCATGATTTTATAAACCTCTATAAGGTCACCCCTCAGCCTCCGACACTCCAGGGAAAACAGCCCCAGCCTATTCAGCCTCTCCCTGTAGCTCAGATCCTCCAACCCTGGCAACATCCTTTTAAATCTTTTCTGAACCCTTTCAAGTTTCACAACATTTTTCCGATAGGAAGGAGACCAGAATTGCACACAGTATTCCAAAAATGGACTAACCAACATCCTGTACAGCCCCAACATGACCCCCCAACCCCTGTACTCAATACTCTGACCAATAAAGGAAAGCATACCAAATGCCTTTTTCACTATCCAACCATCTGTGACTCCACTTTCAAGGAGCTATGAACTTGCACTCCAAGGTCTTTTTGTTCAGCAACACTCCCTAGGACCTTACCATTAAGTGTATAAGTCCTGCTAAGGTTTGCTTTCCCAAAATGCAGCACCTCACATTTATCTGAATTAAACTCCATCTGCCACTTCTCAGCCCATTGGCCCATCTGGTCAAGATCCTGTTGTAATCTGATGTAACCCTCTTCGCAGTCCACTACACCTCCAATTTTGGTGTCATCTGCAAACTTACTAACTGTACCTCTTATGCTCACATCCAAATCATTTATGTAAATGACAAAAAGTAGTGGACCCAGCACGGATCCTTGTGGCACTTCACTGGTCACAGGCCTCCAGTCTGAAAAACATCCCTCCACCACCACCCTCTGTCTTCTACCTTTGAGCCAGTTCTGTATCCAAATGGCTAGTTCTCCCTGTATTCCGTGAGATCTAATCTGGCTAACACCTTACTGAAGTCTATATAGATCACGTCCACCACTCTGCCCTCATCAATGCTCTTTGTTACTTCTTCAAAAAACTCAATCAAGTTTGTGAGACATGACTTCCAATGTACAAAGTCATGTTGACTATCCCTAATCAGCCCTTGCCTTTCCAAATACATTCTGGATTAGTGGTGCTGGAAGTGCACAGCAGTTCAGGCAGCATCCAAGGAGCAGCGAAATCGACGTTTCGGGCAAAAGCCCTTCATCAGGAATAAAGGCAGAGAGCC
>NC_057713.1:6042678-6047155 GCF_004010195.1 Chiloscyllium plagiosum
ACTTCTTCAAGGCAGGCATCCTTGCAAGAGGATTCGCAGTAGGGTTATAATCAACTTGGTAAAAACAACGACTGCAGATGCTGGAAACCAGATTCTGGATTAGTGGTGCTGGAAGATCACAGCAGTTCAGGCAGCATCCAAGGAGCAGCGAAATCGATGTTTCGGGCAAAAGCCCTTCATCAGGAATAAAGGCAGTGAGCCTGAAGCGTGGAGAATACATGTACATCCTGTTCCTCAGGATTCCCTCCAACAACTTGCCCACCACCGTCATCAGGCTCACTGGTCTATAGTTCCCTGGCTTGTCCTTACCGCCCTTCTTAAACAGTGGCACCATGTTTGCCAACCTCCAGTCTTCCGGCACCTCACCTGTGACTATCAATGATACAAATATCTCAGCAAGGAGCTCAGCAATCACTTCTCTAGCTTCCCACAGAGTTCTCGGGTACGCCTGATCAGGTCCTGGGGATTTATCTACTTTTGTGTGTTTCAAGACATCCAACACTTCCTCCTCTGTAATATAGACACTTTGCAAGATGTCACCATCTATTTCCCTACAGTCTATATCTTCCATATCCTTTTCCACAGTAAACACTGATGCAAAATATTCATTTAGCGTTTCCCCCATCTCCTGTGACTCCACACAAAGGCCGCCTTGTTGATCTTTGAGGAGTAAAAACAATGACTGTGGATGCTGGAAACCAGATTCTGGATTCGTGGTGCTGGAAGAGCACAGCAGTTCAGGCAGCATCCGAGGAGCAGCAAAATCGACGTTTCGGGCAAAAGCCCTTCCTGATGAAGGGCTTTTGCCCGAAACGTCGATTTTGCTGCTCGTCAGATGCTGCCTGAATTGCTGTGATCTTTGAGGGGCCCTAATCTCTCCCTCGTTACCCTTTTGTCCTTAATGTATGTGTAAAAACCCTTTGGATTCTCCTTAATTCTATTTGCCAAAGCTATCTCATGTACCCTTTGTGCCTCCTGATTTCCCTCTTAAGCATACTCCTACTGCCTTTATACTCTTCGAAGGATTCACTCGATCTATCCTGTCCTATACTTGACATATGCTTCCTTCTTTTTCTTAAACATTCCCTCAATTTATCTAGTCATCCAGCCTTCCCCACACCTACCAGCCTTCCCTTTCAGCCTAACAGGAATATACTTTCTCTGGACTCTCGTTATCTTATTTTAGATTAGTGTTGAAACAGGCCCTTTGGCCCAACAAGTCCACACCGACCCTTGGAAGAGTAACCCACCCAGACCCATTTCCCTCCGACTAATGCACCTAACTTATGCGCAATTTAGCATGGCCAATTCACCTGACCCTGCACATCTTTGGAATGTGGGAGGAAACCCACACAGTCATGGGGAGAATGTGCAAACTCCTCCCAGACAGTTGCCCGAGGCTGGAATCGAACCTGGGACCCTGGTGCTATGAGGCAGCAGTGCTAACCACTGAGCAACCGTGCTGCTCATTTCTGAAGGCTTCCCATTTTCCAGCCGTCTCTACACTGCGAACATCTGGCCCCAATCAGGTTTTGAAAGTTCTTGCCTAATACCGTCAAAATTAGCCTTCCTCCAATTTAGAACTTCAACTTTTAGATCTGGTCTCTCCTTTTCCATCACTATTTTAAATCTAATAGAGTTAAGGTCACTGACCCCAAAGTGCTCCCTCACTGACATCTCAGTCACCTGCCCTCATTTCCCAAGAGCAGGTCAAGTTTTGCACCTTCTCTAGTAAGTACATCCATATTCTGAATCAGTCTTGCGCATTTATTTGCATCTCTGTTTGGGTCCAGTTCTGTCACTTTAAGGTACCAAGGTAAAATTTAGTTGTTTAAAGGGTATGGGAATGAAGCAGAGATTAGCACCAGGTATTGATGCTCAGTTGAAGAACTGCTAGTGCAGGCAAGATGGGCTGAATGGCCTTCATTGGCGCTCTAAGAATTCTACGAGTCTGTAATATTAAACTGCATGTTACTGCTTGACAATTCTATCTTCAGGCTGGAGAGATGCCAGTGAATTGAAAGCAGTTTATGAGATGAGATGCATGTTTCATTTTTGCCTAATTAAGACTCTGTAACCTGTGTAAATAAATGTTTCTGAAGATTAGTCAGCCTACCCGTCTGTTGCTCTCAGCTAAAAAATTAATAATGTCTTTGAACAAATAAATCTACTCCCTCATAAAGTCAGAAATTATATTCACACCGGAGCTTGTCATGACAAGGTAATTCATGCACAGCAAGATCCCACAATGATCAATGACCACTCGATAGTTTTTTTTGTGATGTCGTTTGAAGGATATAGATTGACCGCTCAAGTGCTGTCAAGGCATTTTTGGTGTTCATTTCTTTTTGCCAATCTTTCATGGGCTGTGGGAATCACTGGGGGCAGGGTCAGCATTTGATGTCCATCCCTAATTGTCTCTTGAACTGAACACTGGCTTGGTCCATTTCAGAGGGTAATGAAGAGTCAACCGCATCACTGTGGGTCTGGAGTCACATATAGGCCAAACTAGGTAAGGACGGCAGGACATCGGTGAACCCAAAGGGGTTTTTAGTAACAACAAGAAGATATCTTTAGCTTCGCAGAGTCCATCATTGAGATACCACCGGATGTCACCATGGGGACTTGAACCAATAACCTGTGTGTATCAGCTGGGGTTACCAGCCGAGAACATTATTTCTATGCACAGCCCAGACCATCAGGGAAGCCAACCTTCCTTCCATAGACTCCATTCACACGGCTATGGAAAGGCTGTCAACATCATCAAAGGCCCCTCCCACCCCGGCAATGCTTTCCAACAACCCCTTCCGTCAGGCAGAAGATACAGAAGCTTGAACACACGCATCAGCAGGTTCAGGAACAGCTTCTTTCCGACTGTTATGAGACTGATGAATGGACTCTCTAGCCTCAAATAATGCTCCTCTTGCCAATGTTGATCTCACCCACGCCCTGTGCAATGTAACCTGCATGCCTCTGTCTTAAGTCTCTCTGACCTGCACATCCTTGCTAACTATGATCTGTCTGTACTGCTCGTAAACAAAGCTTTTCACTGTACTTCGGTACATGTGACAGTAAATCAATCAAATCAAATCAAATCATGGGAAGGGCGAGTCCGTGTTTTATCATTTTGTGGGAAAATGAAGCGCTATTCAGTCTGTTGGTGTTCATTTCAAGGGGCATCGAGCACAAGAGTAAAAAGGGAAAGTTGCCATAGTTCTAGCAGCCTATAGGGTTGCTCTCTCATCACAAAGAGGGTCATCACAGAGATTGTGTAGGAGGGTTCTTTATGACAACCTCAGCTGGTAGCAGGAACTGAACCCATGTTTGTTGGCATCACTATGTGTCACAAACCAACTGAGTTAACCAACCACCCACAGAGGTGAAGACATCTCACTGAAGTTATATTGAACCTTGGTGAGGCCACTCCGGGAGAACTGTGGACAGTTTTCACCCCTGTTGCTAAGGAAGGATATCATGGCCATGGTAGGATGGATCATTAAGGCTCAGATGGAGAGGATTTTTAATCAGTAACTCTCAAGGGTTATGGGGAAAGAGCAGGAAAGTGGAGTTGAGGATTGTCAGATCAGTCACGATCTCACTGAATGGCAGAGCAGAGTCGATGGGCTGAATGGCCTACTGCTACTTCTACATCTTATTATCCTACAGTTTTTAGAGATATAGCAAAAATTCACCAGACTAATCCCTGGGATCGTGGGCTTGGTTTATGAGGAGAGATTGTGAAGATTGGGTCAGTATTCTCTAGCGTTTTCAAGGAATGAGAGGTGAGCTTCATAGAAATTCACAAAATTCTTACATGATGGATAGAGATCAGCTGCTTTCCCCAAGCTGGTGACTTCAGAACTAGGGAACATAATGTCAAGATGAAGGGACAGGTCATTTGAGACTGAAATGGGTGGAACTGTTGGTAAAAAGACCCTCTTGGGAGTCATCTACAGGCCCCCAAACAGTAGTCTGGATGTCGGATGTAAGTTAAATCAGGAGCTGAAATTGGCCTGTCGCAAAGATGTCACTACAGTTGTTATGGGGGATTTTAACATGCAGGTGGACTGGGAGAATCAGGATGGTATTGGACCTCAAGAAAGAGACTTTGTGGAGTGCCTCAGAGATGGATTCTTAGAGCAGCTGGTGCTGGAGAAGGCAATTCTGGATCTGGTATTGTGTAACGAACCAGAATTAGTCAGAGACCTCGAAGTGAAGGAGCCATTGGGAAGTAGTGACCATAATACAATAAGCTTCAATCTGCAATTTAAGAGGGAGAGGGTACTGTCGGAAGTGACAGTACTTCTGTTGAATAAAGGGAATTATGGAGCTATGAGGGAGGAGCTGGACAAAGTTCAATGGTGCAATATACAGCAGGGATGACCGTGGAGGAACAATGGCGGATATTACTGTGTATAATGCAGAAGTTGCAGGACCAGTTCATTCCTAAAAGGAAGAAAGATCCCAAGAGGAGGCA
>NC_057713.1:6048980-6090093 GCF_004010195.1 Chiloscyllium plagiosum
AAACATGTTTCCGCTGATGGGTGAATGCCGAACCAGAGGACACAGCTTAAATATACGGGGTAGACCATTTAGGACAGACATTAGGAGAAACTTCTTCACCCAGTGAGTGGTGGCTGTGTGGAATGCTCTGTCCCAGAGGGCAGTGGAGGCCCAGCCTCTGGAGGCCCTCTCTCTGGATTCATTTAAGAAAGAGTTGGATAGAGCTCTCAAAGATAGTGGAATCAAGGGTTATGGAGATAAGGCAGGAACAGGATACTGATTAGGAATGATCAGCCATGATTATATTGAATGGCGGTGCAGGCTCGAAGGGCTGAATGGCCTACTCCTGCACCTATTGTCTATTGTCTATTGTCTAACTCCTTCAATATTTGGACTAACCCATCCAGAGGCATTGGGAGTTCAATCATTGAGAAGAGTTAAGACAGAAATTGAGAGGTTTCTGGAGTCAAACAGAAATTAAAGGATATTGAGATAGTTCAGGAGAGTGTCACTGGGTTAGAAGATGAGCCATGATCTAGATGGTTAGTACAATGCCAATGGGCTGAATGACTGACTTCTGCTTGTATGTTCCTACATTACCCAATGCAGCCCGTACCCACAGTCATAGAATCATAGAGTCATTGAGATGTACAGCATGGAAACAGACCCTTTGGTCCAGCTCGTCCATGCTGACCAGATATCCTAAATTAATCGAGTCCCATTTACCAGCATTTGGCCCACATCCCTCCAAACCCTTCCTATTCATATAGCCTTCCGGATGCCTTTTAAACGTTGTAATTGTACCAGCCTCCACTACATCCTCTGGCAGCTCATTCCATACACGTACCACTCTCTGAGTGAAATAGTTGCCCCTTAAGTCCCTTTTATATCTTTCTCCTCTCACCCTAAACCTATGCCCTGTAGTTTTGGACAATCCTGTCACCATTGTTGGAAATTTGGGTCCCTTTAAAATGAATGTTTCTACTGTTTCTTGTGTAGCATGAATCGGAGTTCTCTGACCTTGTGACTGGGGCATGGAGAGATGTCATGGGGAATGTGCAGCGGTGAGGGTGGGACAATGCAAGAAGCTGACAGGCCTCCAGCCCAGCCCCGCATCTCAATCACTTGCCCTGCGTGTCTGCTGACCTGCTGATCATGGCTTGGATTCATCAGAACCCATCAAACAGTGGGATTATGGGAATCAGTCATCCCCGATCCTGATGGATCAACTTTAAGGAGGGAGTTTTCTGTGGGATCTTGCAGTGCATATATTGATTCTCCAACAAGTGACTTGCACTTTGGAAAAAAAACCGAACATATTGTTAAGAGCCTGGGATTGTGCCGAGGCGTTACAGAAATGCAAGTCTTTTGACCTGCCGCACTGAGGATGTCTGTAATGCATATTGAAAACAGAGTCTCTACAGTCTTCAATTTGTATTCACCTCAGAGTTGCTGCTTCTGGTGAACTGTATATGATTGTTTGCAGTGCGATATATCTAAATAAGACAGCCCCCTATATCCCTGACAAAACAACTGAGAATGATGAATGGCATTTTAGAAATTACTGACTGGATATGTTTTCACACCATTCCCTTTTTGCTGGCAATTGATATTGATTACTGTTTTATATGAAAGAGATTCTCAATCCAAGAATAAATGTTAGCCCACCCCACTCCTGGGCAGATTGCAACTCTGCCTGACTACCAAGCTTTATTCTACAGAACACATACAACTTTATTTTCTTCTTTGTTATGTCTTTGGGCATTAGTGACAAAGTCAACATTTGTTTGCCCATCCCTAACTGCCCTTGTTCTGAGTATCTCCTGCAGCCACTTCAGAGAGAACCACGTTGCTGTGGGCCTGGAGTTACATGTAGGCCAGACCAGGTAAGGACGGTATTTTCCTTCCCTAAAGGACATTAGGGAAAACCTTGTGGGTTTTTCGACAATAGTCGTCATGCTCACTCTTGGACTGGCTTTTCATTAGAAATTTATTAATTCATTGAATTCAAAGTCCACCAATGTTCACGGTTGGATTTGAACCCATGTTCCCAGAGGAATAGACTGGGCCACTGGAGTTACTATTCCAGTTACACGTATTCAGTGACTGTGGGAAGCGCTGGCTGAGTCAGCATTTATTGTTTATTCCTGCTTTCCTCTGAAGAATCATAGAATCCCTACAGTGGCCATTCAGCCCATCAAGTCCCCACCGACTCCCTGAAAAGCACTCCCACCCAGACCAAACCCCCCCTCCCCTGTATGTCCCACAGCCAATCCACCCTGACCTGCACATTTTTGGCTGTGGGAGGGAACCAGAGCATCCAGAGGAAACCAGCACAGACACGGGGAGAATGTACAAACTCCACACAGACAGTCGCCCGAGGCTGAAATTGAACCCGGGTCACTGTCGTTGTGAGGCAGCATTGCTAACCACTGAGCCATTTTCCTTTTTAATGTTTGACTTTAATTAATGCTATAGAATAACACACTCCTCAAGCGAAATGGTCTGATCCTGATAGAATCATATTCTGGAGTAATATTCCACAACAGGAAATTGCAGCAGCATTCAGAGATGGAGATCAGCCTTCTTGAACCTCTCAGCCTTCGTGAGAGTAAGGTACGTATACTCACAATGTTATTAGGGATAAAGCTCCAAGGTTTTGATCGATCAACACCAGGTCAGGACGGTGATGGTGTTCCCATGTATCTGCTGCCCTTGTCCTTCTAGATGGAAGTGGTTGTGGGTTTTGAAGGTGCTGTCTGAGGATCTTTGGGGAACTGCTGCAGTGCATCTTGTAGATAGTACACAGTGCTGCTACTGAGCATCGGTGGTGGATGGAATGGATGCTTGTGGATGTGGTGCCAATCTAGCAGGCCGCTTTGTCTTGGATGGTGACAAGCTTCTTGAGTGTTGTTGAATTGAATTGAACTGAATTGAATTTATTGGCACGTGTGCTGAGGCACAGTGAAAAGCTTTGTCTTGCAAACAATACAGGCAGAACACAGAGTTAAGCAGCATAGATAGTAAATAATAGGTAAACAATAGCAAAAGCCAAAACACAGTGTGTGTATGTGTCTATGTGTCTGTATGTGTGTGTATGTGTGTCTGTGTGTGCATGTGTGTCTGTGTATGTATATTTGTGCATGTCTGTGTGTGTGTCTGTGTCTGTGTGTGCTTGTGTGTGTGTGTGTGTCTGTGTCTGTGTGTGTATGTCTGTGTGTGTGTGTGTGTGTGTGTGTGTTTTGGAGCTGCCCCCATCCAGGCAAGTGGGGAGTATTCCATCACACTCCTGTGTTGTGCCTAGATGGTGGACAGGCTTTGAGGAGTCAGGAGGTGAGTTACTCGCTACAGTATTCCCAGGCTCTGACCTGCTTTTGTGGCCACTGTGTTTATGTGGTGAGTCCAGTTGAGTTTCTGGTCAATGATAACCCTCAAGCTGTTGATAATGGGGTATTCAGAGATGTCATGCCATCGAATGCTAATTGTGATGGGTCAATTCTCTCTTGTTGTGAATGGTCATTGCCTGGCACTATGTGTCAGCTCAAGCCTAGATACTTGAATGTGGGTGTTGGGAGGGTGGTGGGGGTGCACAATTGGGAAATTTGCAGATAGCACAAACATTGACCACATCATGGGTAGTGTAGAGGATAGCTGAAAGTTCCAAAATGATCTCGATGGGTCAGTGGAGGGAGCAGGAACGTGGGCAGATGGAGCTCAACTCTGATAAGTGTGACATTAAACAGTAAAAGGAATGTGCAATAAACAGAAATATACTGAGTGGGGTAGCTGAAGTGAGAGATCTTAGTATGCAATAGCACAGGTCCCTAAAGGTAGCAGGACAGGGAGCTAAGGCATGGACGGGGGGGGGTGATAGGAAGCTGCTACTCCCCTCAGTTGAAGGATCAAGAACATGGGGTATAATTTTAAAGGAAAGCAATAAATTTAGAGGGAATTGAGGAAAATAATTTTCACTCAGGGGCTCTGGAATGCGCTGCCTGGGAGGAGAGCTGAGGCAGGAAACCTCACAATCTTTAAAAAGAACACTTGAAATGTCATGGTTTTCAAAGCAATGAGCTGAGTGCTGAAACATGGGGCTGGTGTCGATTTATCATCGTGTTGTTGATGCAGTTTCAATGGACCGAAGGACCTTCTCAGTACTGTATGACTCCACGACTCTGTGATGGAACATTGATGAAGCAGCTGAGGGCGGCTGGGCCAAGGACATCACCCTGAGGAACTCCTGCACAGCTGTCCAGCTGTCCTGAAGAAGGGTCATTGGACTTGAAATGTTAACTCTACATTCCCTCAACAGCCGCTGCCAGACCTGCATTTTCTGTTCCTTTTTGCCTCAACCTCACGCAGCTCCTACATCAGTGAAACTATGCTGCAGTTACTGTATTAAAAATCCCCGGTTAGACCACACTTGGAGCACTGTGAGCCGATATCGGCACCACACCTTAGGAAGGATGGATTGACCTTGGAGGGAAAACAGCATAGGTTTGGAGGAATGATACCTGGACTTCAGGAGTTCGATTACCGCAAGTATACAAACTAGACCTGTTTATTTAGAAGTTATAAGGCTGAGGAGTGATCTGATTGAAGTCTGCAAGGAATTAACAGCAATAGTCAGGGAAGGTAAAGATAAACTTTTTTCCACGGTTTGGGGATTCTAGAACTAGGAGCGTAGTCTGAGCATTCGGGCCAGAGCGTTCAGGAGAGATGTTAGGAAGCATTTCTACACACAAAGAGTGGGAGAGGTTTGGAATTCTCTTCCACAAACAGCAGTGGATGCTGGATCGCTTGCTTTTTAAAAAAATTTTGAGATAGATAAATATTTGTTAAGAAAATATATTCAGGGATATAGGCCAAAGGCAGCTATATGGAGTTAGGACACAGATCAGTCATGATCTCATTGAATGGTGGAACAGGCTCGAGGGGCTGAATGGCCTCCTCCTGTCCCTGTGTCCCTAATAACCCTCCTTCCATTGTAAGAACAGAAATGAGGATGTTGGCTGATGATGGCGCAATGTTCAGCTCTATTTGCGACTTCTCAGATACTCAAGCAGTGTCTGTCCAAATGCAGCAAAACCCAGACAATATCCAGGCTTGGGCTGGCATGTGGTGAGTGACCTTTGCACCACACAAGTGCCAGGCAACAGCCAAGAGAGATCCCAGTTAGGTCAAACCTCTTGAAAACAGAATAATCAGGACATGTATCACGCTGAACAGCGAATCAATCTCGCTCAGTGAGCAGTTCTGATGAGAGGTCTGCTTAGGTAAACAT
Organism: Chiloscyllium plagiosum; assembly: GCF_004010195.1. Taxonomy (NCBI): domain Eukaryota; kingdom Metazoa; phylum Chordata; class Chondrichthyes; order Orectolobiformes; family Hemiscylliidae; genus Chiloscyllium; species Chiloscyllium plagiosum. Next base: position 6,054,244 of record NC_057713.1, read on the forward strand.
TGCCTTTCAGTCCCATCAATCATTCCTGAAATGAATTCATCCCTTTCCGAGAATCAAACATGATCTAAACTTCTCTTAATTCTGACCCACACTTAAAGTTCTACCCTGACCTCAAACAATTGCAAAGAATGTTTGCAAACATGTTTCAGGATGTGTGTACTGACTGCCTATTTCAAGTTCCCTTTAATCTATAGTGGAAATTGTTTCACAATCGCATGCCATGCTCAACCACTTCAAGGTGAATAAACAAAATATCGGTGGTGTCACGCACCGTTTCTGTCATCCCTGAAGGACATTATGCACCACTTAGGTCCTTTTTTTCCTTCACTCATGGGACGTGGTGCAACTGGCTTTATTGCCCATCTCTAGTTGCCCCCTTGAGAAGGTGGTGATGAGCTGCCTTTGTGAACTACTGCAGTCCATGGTACAGTGATTCACAGCTTTCGTACAATGTTTACTGATTGTATGCTTCAGGCTCACTACAGAGTCAGACCTGAGCACATCCCCTGATGCCAATCATGGGCTACTGACCAAGGTACCATTCTTGGAAGGGTGGTGATAAACCTGTGTGAGGCAGAGATGAAATATCCCAGGGAACTACTTACTCAAGGGCATGGGATGTTCTCAGTGGTTTATCTCAAACAGCGATCACAGAATTGTCAAACCACACAAGGAGGTCAATTGGCTCTTCGTCTCAGCTCTCTGAATGAGAAATGCCAGCATTTTTAAAATTCACTCTTAGTGAGTGCATCACTGGTTGGGGCAGTATTTATTGTCCGTCCCTAGTTGCCCCTTGAGGAGGTGAGGGTGAGCTGTCATCTTGAACCGCTGCAGTCCATGTGCTGTAGGTAGACCCTAAGAGAGGGAATTCCAGGATTTTGACCCAGTGACACTGAAGGAACAGCAGTGATACATTACCGAGTCAGGATGGGGAGTGGCTTGGAGGGGAATTTGAAGGGGGTGGTGGTGTTCCCATGTATCTGCCGCCCTTGTCCTTCTAGAAGGAAGTGGTCATTGACTTGGAAGGTGCTGTCTGAGGATCTTCAGTGAATTTCTGCAGTGCACCTTGTAGATGGTACACACTGCTGCTACTGAGCATCGATAGAGGAGGGAATTGATACTTGTGGGTTTAATGTCAATCAAGCGGCTGCTTTGTCCTGGATAGTGTCAAGATTTTTGAGTGTTGTTGGAACTACACTTACCAAGTACCACTGTCCCACATTTTGTCTGTAACCTTGAAGATTTTTGCTTTTCAGATAACATTCTAACTTCCTCCTGAAAGCCCCCACCACACTCTCAGGCAATATGTTGTCGACATAAAGCACTTGCAGCATAATCATGTTGATCTTTGCATTTCCGATGTCCACTCCCATGAAACCAATCATTTGCTCAGTGTCTCACTGCAGTTTCTGAAGCTTCCTGTGGATCGAGAGCTGGATGCCATGTTTCCTACGTGACAGCACTGACTACCAAAATGTGTCATTTGCTGGGAAGTGTTTTGGGGTGCTCTGAGGTTATGAAGGGCTCTATAGAAATGTTTAACAATGCTATTAGAAGTTCGTCTTGTCCAACCAGCTTGTCCTTCATGTAACACACCACATGCTCAACCCTCTCAGAAAATGATGGTATTAATAAGAAACTGAGAGAAATAAAATCAAAATCACCGGAAAAATACAGTTAAAAATCACACCACACCAGGTTATAGTACCACAGGTTTATTTGGAAACACTAGCTTTCGGAGCACTGCTCCTTTGTCAGGTAGCTAGTGATTATTGAAGCAAATATTTAAGGGCCATTTCTTTGTCCCTACCTGTCCCCCTGAGCTGAGATGTCACCTTTTTTTCCATAAAAGCTTAAATTATCGCAGGAATGTGACTTGAAGGAAGCTCTGGGATTTACATGCTAATGAATCGAAACCTGCAACCCACTCTAAGTAATTAAAGAATTAACAACATTCTAGGTTTATTCAATAATCGCATCAGAGTATGATGCTATGATCATTTACTACAAATTCTGTGTCCTATGATCCTGTCCACTAGCTACCTGTCAAAGGAGCAACGCTCCAAAAGCTTGTATTTTCAAATAAACCTGTTAGACTATGACCTGGTGTTGTGTGATTTATAACTTTGTCCACCCCAGTCCTCTTCATCATGGAAAAGCTCAGACAGCATCTGTTAAGAGAAGTCAAAGTTAATGTTTCAGGTCCAGTGACCCTTCTTCAGAAAGGATTTGTAGCTGGGAAAAGGTTGGTATATAGGTTGGGAAAGGGGTCGCAGGTGGGGTGGGTGGAGGGGTTAGAAAATGTAAAGGATACAGAGTCCAGAGAGAGAAAAACAGATGGGTTGACAAAGCAATAGGTGAAGGTCAGTCCAGGAGGATGGATAGCTGCTAATGGAGGCCGTTAATGGCTGACAATGGATTGGGTGATAGCAGCCCAATGTGATGACAGGGCCTGGTGTGTGGGGGTTGGGGTAACGACATGGGAGAAGGTACTCAGGCCCTGAAATTATTGAACTCAATACTGAGTCTGGAGGGCTGCATGGAAATTGAGGTAATATTCTTCCAGCTTGTGCTGAGCTTTGCTGGAGAGCTGCAGCAAGCCTGAGGCAGGGAACGGGTGAGGTGTTAAAATGAACTGGAAGATCGGGGTCTTTTTTGTGGACAGAATGTAGGTGTTTTTCAAAGCGGTCATCCAGTCTGTGCTTCATTTCCCCAATGTAGAGGAGACCACACTGTCAGCAGTGAATGCAGTAGACTCGATTGTGGCAAGTGCAGGTAAAGTGTTGCTTCACCTGGCAGGTATTTTGGGTCCCTTGGATACTGAGAGGGAGGAGGTAAATGAGCAGGGGTTACATCTTTGGTGGTTGCAGGGGAAGGTGCCATGGGGATGTGGGGGGTGTTCGGAGTGGGGGAGGAATGCACCAGGATGTCCCGGAGGGAAGGGTCCCTGCATAAGGCCAACAAGAGAGGGGAATATGTGTCTGGTTGTGGCATCCAACATAATGGTATTAACACTCAAGGCAGAATCAGGCAAGGACTGAGATTGGAATGATTCGGCCAATGTGCAAAGGTTGGTTAACAAAATCAGAAATTTCTGGAGAAACTCATCAGGTCTGGAAGCATCAGTGGGAAGAGAAACAAAGTTAACGTTTCGGGTCCAGTGACCCTTCTTCAGAACTGACAGTAGCTGGGTAAAGGGGACACTTACTGATGTCAAGATTAGAGTGGTGCTGGAAAAGCACAGCAGGTCAGGCAGCATCTGAGGAGCAGAAGAATCGAAAGCCCTTCATCAGGAATGCCAAAGACAGGGAAGTTGGGGATGTAAAGGAATGGGGAGACAAGATTAGAGTGGTGCTGGAAAAGCACAGCAGGTCAGGCAGCATCTGAGGAGCAGAAGAATCGACATTTTGGGCAAAAGTCCTTCATCAGGAATGCCAAAGACAGGGAAGTTGGGGATGTAAAGGAATGGGGAGATTGATGGAGGTGAAACTCAGGGAGAGAGAAAGAAGTTTGACAGAAAAAAGGGATTGTTAACAGCGAGTCAGGCAGGAAGAGAAGGTAGAGAGGTGATAATGGGGGCTGGGACAGGGTGAAAATGTACTGAAAGCTAACCAGGTGCTGCCAGGGCCTGGGGTTGTAGGGGGTGGGTCACAGACATGGAAGGACATGGTGCTCATGTTCTGAAACTGTTCAACTCAATGCTGAGTCCTGAAAGCGAAAAATGAGGAGTCATTTATCCAGGCAGTGTTGATCCTCATTGGAACCTTGCAGCAAAGCTGAGGCACCCACCTCAGTCCATGTGCCACGTATCGTGAGTTGAAAAGAAGGAACAGAATTCAAAATTTGAGGTATTGTCTTGAGGCTAGTGAATGGAAGGGGTGGTGACTTCGCTCCAAGGTGAAACATTTGCTGTTGAACAACTGAATAGTTGTGATGTGGAAAAAGTTGGGAACTGAGCATATATCGCAAGGGTGTGCTGGAGCCAAATTTAATTATGACTTTCCAAAGGGAATCGGATCATCATCTGAGGAGAAAATATTTCCAGCTCTGCGGATGGAGTAACTCCACAAAGGCCAGTATCCCATCACCAGGTCACCCTTTATTTACAGACAAGAGAGTGGTGCTGGAAAAACACAGCAGGTCAGGCAGCATCCGAGGAGCAGGAGAATCAATGTTTTGGGCATAAGCCCTTCATCAGGAATTCCTGACCTGCTGTGCTTTTCCAGCACCACCCTCTCGTCTCTGACCTCTAGCATCTGCAGTCCTCACTTTCTCCTCCATTATTTACACATGAACAGTCCTTGCCTTTAGCACTGCCTCCTTCAGAGCCAGCTCCCAGAGTGAACAGAATTCCCAAAACTCCTGTTGTTTTTTTTTCTGGATGTGGGGCAGCTGGTCCAGAAACAGTCCCCTTCCTCTTAGACGCAGTAACGTGCATACACTCGGGTCCAGCTCCCTCCAGAGCCAGCTCTCAGAGTGAGCAGAACCTCTGACACTACTGTTAATTTTTTTTTTCCTTTTTTTTCTCTTAAACCGCCACACTACCGCCTAACTGCGGTAGTGCTTATTTCCCCCCCCAGCAAAAACTCCTGTTGATATCTCTCAGCCAGGATTCTCTGATTGGACCAGATTAATAGCCCCAATCAGGGAAATCAGATTCAGCTGACTGACCGTGTTCTGATCAGTGCAGCGGCTAACAGGCAGCAGGAGAGATGCTCTTGCAGAGGTTCAGCACCACGCATCAGGCTGAATGGCTTCCTTCTATACCTTAACGATTCTGTGATACGGGTGAGGAACCAGTCAATGGAGTACAGGGTGGGTGAGCAAGAGCACATGTCATTGAGACATAGAGTTGTACAGCATAGAACCAGACCCTTCAGTCCAACTCATCCACGTTGACCAGATATCCTAAATTACTCTATATCATAGATAGAATAGAATACTGTGTGGAAACTGGCCCTTCAGCCCAACAAGTCCATACAGACTTTCCGAAGAATATCCAACCCAAACCCATTCCCCATTTCTTTACATTCACCCTTGACTTATGCACCTCACCTACACATCCCTAAACACTGCGGGCAATTTAACATGGCCAATTCACCTGACCTGCACATCTTTGCACTGTGGGAGGAAAAGGAGCACACGGAGGAAACCCACGCAGACACGGGGAGAATGTGCAAACTCCATACAGACAGACACCCGAGATTGGAATCAAACTTGGATCCCTAGTGCTGTGAGGCAGTAGTGCTAACCACTGAGCCACCACCCCGCCCCAAAATCTAGTCCCACCTGCCAGCACTTGGCCCATATCCCTCTAAACCCTTCCTATTCATATACCCATCCAGTTGCCTTTTAAATGCTGTAATTATACCAGCCTCCACCACTTCCTCTGGTAGCTCAGTCCACACACACACACCATCCTCTGTGTGAAAAAGTTGCTCCTCAGGTCCCTTTTTAAATCTTTCTCCACTCACCTTAAATCTATACCCTCTAGTTTTGGATTCCCTCACCCTGGGGAAAAGACTTTGTCTATTTACCCTATCCAGGCCCGTCTTGATTTTATAAACCTCGATAAGGTGGTGGCACAGTGGCTCAGTGGTTAGCACTGCTGCCTCACAGCACCAGGGTCCCAGGTTCGATTCCAGCCTTGGGTGACCGTCTGCGTGGAGTTTGCACATTCTCCCCGTGTCTGCGTGGGTTTCCTCCAGATGCTTCGGTTTCCTCCCACAGTTCAAAGATGTGCAGGTCAGGTGGATTAGCCATGCTAAATTGCCTGTAGTGTTAGGTGCATTAGTCAGAGGGAAATGGGTCTGGGTGGGTTATTCTTCGGAGGGTCGGTGTGGACTGGTCGGGCCGAAGGGCCTATTTCCACACTGTAGGGAATCTAATCTAATCTAATCTAAAAAGGTCACCCCTCAGCCTTCAATGTTCCAGCCTATTCAGCCTCTGAAGAAGGGCCTGTGCCCGAAACGTCGAATCTCCTGTTCCCTGGATGCTGCCTGACCTGCTGTGCTGTTCCAGCAATAAAGTTTCAACTTTGATCTCCAGCATCTGCAGACCTCACTTTCTCCTATTCAGCCTCTCCCCATAGCACAAACTCTCCAAACCTGGCAACATCCCGTCAACCTTTTCTGAGCCCTGAATGATATGGATGTAGGTTTGCTCGCTGAGCTGGGAGGTTCATTTCCAGACATTTCGTTACCCTACTGGGTAACATTTTCAGTGAGCCTCATGTGAAGCAATGCTGAAAATTCCTGCTTTCTATTTGTATGTTTGGGTTTCTTTGGGTCGATGATGTTATTTCCTGTGGTGAAGTCACTTCCTGTTCCTTTTCTTTGGGGGTGGTAGATGGGTCTAACTCGATGTGTTTGTTGATAGAGCTCTGGTTGGAATGCCATGCTTCTAGGAATTCTCGTGCGTGTCTCTGTTTGGCTTGTCCTAGGATGGATGTGTTGTCCCAGTCGAAGTGGTGTCCTTCCTCATCCGTACGTGAGGATACTAGTGAGAGAGGGTCATGTCTTTTTGTGTCTAGTTGATGTTCATGTATCCTGGTGGCTAGTTTTCTGCCTGTTTGTCCAATGCAGTGTTTGTTCCAGTCCTTGCGCGGTATTTTGTGCAAACAAACAAATTCACGCACGAGAATTCCTAGAAGCATGGCATTCCAACCGGAACTCTATCAACAAACACATCATTAGAAAGACGGAGTTTGAGGGGGGGGACCTGATTAAGAGGTATAGACAGGGTGGATAGCAAGAAACTTTTTCTCAGAGTGCGGAACTCAATTACTAGGGGTCACAAGTTCAAAGTGAGAGGGGAAAGGTTTAAGGGAGAAATATGTGGAAAGGTTTTTTACGGAGAGGGTAGTGGGTGCCCGGAATGCATTGCCAGTGGAGGTGGTAGAGGTGGCCACGATAGCATCATTTAAGATATATCTAGACAGATACATGAATGGGCAGGGAGCGGGGGGTACAGATCCTTGGAAAGCAGGTGACAGGTTTAGATAGAGGATCTGGATCGGTACAGGCTTGCAGGGCCACAGGGGCCTGTTCCTGTGCTGTAATTTCTTTTTTGTTCTTTGTTCTTTGAACCCTTTCAAGTTTCACAACATGCTTCCTACAGCAGGCAGACACAGAATTGCACACAGTATTCCAAAAGTGGCCTAACGGATGTCCTGTACAGCCACAACATGACCTCCAACTTCCATACTCAATGCACTGACCAATAAAAGCAAGCATACCAAATGCCTCCTTCACTATCCTGTCCACCTGCGACTCCATTTTAAAAGAACAATGAACCTGCACTCCAAGGTCTCTTTGTTCAGCAGCACTCCCCAGGACCTTCCCATTAAGTGTTTGTGAGTTACTATGGCAGAGATTTGGATGAACACAAGTTTCTGGAGTGTGGAAGGTGTGAGGTTGGGCTGAGAGAGCTTTGGATAGGTCACACCCAGAATCCTGAGGCCTTCAGGAACCCATGGGCATCTAATCGGAGGCTGGAACCCATCAGCTACTGACCATTGAGAGTGGTGAGCCCACATGGGCTGAGGTGAGGTTAGCTTAGTTTAGGAGGTGGGAATGAGTATGGCTTACCTTCGCTCTGTTTCACTTTTGAGAGTTTATTGACTGAGCACGACTTGGGGAAGTTTGAATCCTGATGAGTTTTTTTTCAGTCAAGGTCATTATTCACGTCAGCTCAGATGAAGGAGGAAGAGTTGAATGAATCAAGAAAGACCTTATCATAGCGTGGCAATGAAAATTAATGATGTGGGTGTTGTGCAAATGTATAAATATCAAACCCTGTCGATGTGTCATTTTAAGTGATTCAGAATTAGAATTAGGTTTATTGTCACATGTACCCACACCAGTATAGTGTAAAATTTACATCACTTATGGCACTATCTCAGGTACAAAGTTAAAAATCACACAACACCAGGTGAAAGCCCAATAGGTTTATTTGAAGTACTGTATGTTCCCACTCTCGATGTCGGCCATGTTGGCTTCGCCCTCCCTGTGCTGTCTCATCCTCGCCTACAACAATCTCCTCCACGCTGGACAAACCCTCACCTCAGATCAGCTCAGGAGATTAAACTGAGAAAATAATGATGTAGTGAAAGAAGAAAAGAAAAAGTAAAGAATGGTTACTGAGAGGCATTCAGGGCTTTAGGATAGAGCATGGATCCCAATGCTTTAATTGAGGAGTTTTTTTATTCTCGTTGGTCATGGGGTGAGTGTGGATAGAAGAGGCTACACCTAATCATTCAAAGAATGACTTTATCTCTCAGAGTTCATAGTTTAGTCTGTTTTGTGAAATTATTTAGATTATTTAAATTATTTCACATTAAAGCGGTTGAGTTGACTTGTATCAGCCATGACTCAGCCGGCAGCGTCCTCATCTCTCAGCTGGGAGGCTAGGGGTTTGAGTGCCACTCGAGGCTTCATATGCCCCTGCCCCTCTATTGTGGGACTGAAGGCAAGATGCAGAGGTGCCAGACTTCAGGTGCCACACTCAGACGAGGTTCCACCTGTCCCCCCAGGATGCACTGAAAGATTCCAGGGCTCCTCTCCGGAGAGCCGGGGCATCTGTTACAGCTGGCATCCCGGCCACCATTTCAGGAAGTGGCAATGCCACTGGGCGAGCAACCCCAAGGGCCACTCGAATGCTCTGTGGGCATGGGTTCAATTCCAACCACAAGAGTTGGTGGAATTTAAAGTCAATTAAAGGAGAGGCGATGACCAAGTGGTATTGTCGCTGAACTGTTAATCCAGAGACGGGGTAATGTTCTGGGGAAGTGGGTTCGAATCCCGTCATGGCAGATGGTGGAATTTGAATTCAATAAAAATCTGGAATTAAGAATCTAATGATGACTGTGAATCCATTGTTGGAAAATCCCGTCTAGTTCCCTGCCTCATGTCCTTTAGGGAAGGAAACTGCCATCCTTACCTGGTCTGGCCTACATGTGACTCCAGACCCACAGCCATTATTCCAGGAATAAACCCAGTGTAACCTTCTCGGGAATGTTGCCAGTACAATTATATTTCTTTTTAAATGAAGTGACTAAAACTGTGCACTTTAGTCCAAGAGCAGTCTCACTGAGACCCTGTATGGCTGGAGTGTGTCCACAAAACATCAACCCCTAACATTTTACTGCTAATTGCAAGATCTCGTGCTTACCTGCAGGTGAAAAAAAAGCAAATCTTTGACTGAGGATGAGGCCATAATGTAAAATGGATAGAATTTAATGAACACATATTTATGTAGAATTATAATGGGAAAAAAGGCTTTCTGAACCAAAATCCACATCAATGTGATACTCCTGATGACAGCCCTCTCACCCTCTCTATTTCATTCACCCCCATCATAACCTACGTTCCTTCCTGTCTCATCTATTTATCCAGCTTCCCCCGAAATGCATCAATACTGTTCATCCCAAGCCCTCCCTGCAGTAGCAAGTCCCACACCCTCACCCCTCTCAGGACAACGCTGTTTCTTCTGAATTCCCGATTGGATTTATTAGTGACTGTCTTACACCGAAAGTCTCTGGTTTTTGAATTTAATACAAGTGTAAAATGTCCTCTCTATGTTCATGATTTCCCAACGGTAGAAAGAGGGGAGTTGTAAAAGGGACAGAGTTACAGAATATAATTCTTGAAAGTGGCAGAAAATATCCCTGAGCCTCATGCAGTGAATAGGAATTAAACTCAGTCAGTCACTGAAAATCAGTGTCTCTGACGTTAGTTAACATCATAGAATCCCTACAATATGGAAACAGGCCCTTCAGCCCAACAAGTCCACACCAACCCTCTGAAGACTATCCCACCCAGACCCATTTCACTACCCTATTACTCTACATTTACCCCTGACTCATTCACCTAACCTATGTATCCCTGAACACAACGGGCTATTTAGCATGGCCAATTCACCTAAGCTGCACATCTTTGGACTTTGGGAGGAAAGAGCTGAAAATGTGTTGCTGGAAAAGCGCAGCAGGTCAGGCAGCATCCAAGGAGCAGGAGAATCGACGTTTCGGGCATGAGCCCTTCTTCAGGCTCATGCCCAAAACGTCGATACCCCCGCTCCTCGGATGTTGCCTGACCTGCTGCGCTTTTCCAGCAACACATTTTCAGCTCTAATCTCCAGCATCAGCAGTCCTCACTTTCTCCTACTTTGGGAGGAAACCAGAGCACCCGGAGGGGCAACCTATGCAGACCTGGAGAGAATGTGCAAACTCCACAAAGACAGTCACCTGAGGCTGGAATCGAACCCAGGTCCCTAGCACCGTGAGGTAACAGTGCTAACCACTGAGCGACCGTACATCGCTAGAATAAGCTGCTCCTTAACTTTAGCTTTCAGTTGTGTTTAAACCTGGAACTGAGGTGATGAGGCAGAGCAGTCAGAGTGTCTGTGGGACAATCAGCCGGGGAGGCAGTGTGTGGTGATGTCATTGGACTAGCCATCCACAGAGGGAGAAGGTGAGGACTGCAGACTCTGCAGATCAGAGTCGAGAGTGTGGTGCTGGAAAAGCACAGCAGGTCAGGCAGCATCTGAGGAGCAGGAGAATCGACATTTTGAGCATAAGGTCTTCATCAAGAACATAGTCTTAAGCTAATGTTTGGGGGCCTAAGTTCAGATCCCACCAATAAGGTCATCTCTCATTCTTCAAACCTCAACCTACTGAACCTCCTCTCATAAGACTGTTCCACTTCACAAGCTCATGCTAGACCCATAAATTCACTCTTACTGATGTCAGGGTTGTGTGAACGGACACTGCGTCCTGATTTCCATAACTTTAATCAGGTCACAACACAAGTGCTAGTTAATCCTTTTTGTCATCTGCTGTGTAACAGCCCCTCAGCATGAGGATGGCACTCACTCACAGAAAGTGGAGGCTTCTAATATGGGGGGGGGGTTATTACTCTGCAGCTACCAGACAATTCTGAAGAAGGGTCGCTGGCTCTTAATGTTAACTCTGCCTTCTGTTCACAGATGTTGCCAGACCTGCCGAGTTTCTCCAGCAATTTCTGTTTTGGTTTCTGATTTCCAACATCTAGAGTTCTTTGTTTTTCTTTTCACCAGAAGCTTCCAGATCTCCAGGAACATCTCCAGCTCTTACTGCCTGCCATGGACAAGTCTGAAGTATTGAGAACCAGTCTGTTTGGCCACAGTAATGTCACACCTTCCATGGCCGTCCGTTCCTGAGTTGGGAGTTAAACTTGGAGCTTCTGACCTAAAGAAGGTGGGGTCACTATCCTCCACTATCCTCTTAAATTGACCCAAAGTCTTCCTAAATAAACCTGTTCAAAGAGCATCATCTCAGACTTGGGAACTGAATGTAAACTTTGGAAAGTCACAGCACGGGAATCAGAACTTTCGGTCCAACGCGTCCATGCCAACCAGATATCCTAATCTAATCTAGTCCCATATGCCAGCACTTGGCCCAGGCCCATATCCCTCTAAACCCTTCCTATTCATATACCCATCCAGATACCTTTTAAATGTTGTAATTGTACCAGCCTCCACCACTTCGTCTGGCAGCTCATTCCATACACGCACCACCCTCTGTGTGAAAAAGTTGTCCCTTAGGTCCCTTTTATATCTTTCCCCCCCTCACCCTAAACCTATGCCCTCTAGTTCTGGACTCCCCCACCCCAGGGAAAAGACTTTGTCTACTTAGCCTATCCATGCCCCTCATGATTTTATAGACCTCTATAAGGTCTCAAGTGAGCAAGTCAGACTCATTGAATGGGTCTTTCAGAGAGCTGGCACACATACAATGCACCGAGTGGCCTCTTTCTGCAGTCTCCAATTCTATGATTTCTTTATGTAAACTCTTGGCTGGAATTTTGAGTTGATGAAAGGGGCCCTGCCAATTGCTTGCAGGGCAGGTGAGAAGTCCACATTGTTTCTCAGGTACATATCTAGGCTGGACTGTGCCGCGTACCAGATTAACACCATCTCTCCTCCCCCTACTGTGGACCATAAATCTCACAGACAGTTCCATTGCCCCGTCAGGGGTAATGGCTGCAGCCAGTCATACAATGGGGTATCACTGAGTATTATTGCTGAATCCTCAGAGAGAGAGAGAAAGAAATGGGGCATGAGTAGGATTTTTGGAGCATCAAATTTTTAGTCGTAAGGTAATCCACATGATCTTTCTGAGGGTAAGGAGACATAATAAGAAAGCAGAGGATGAAAATATTGGTTTAGCCTCATAATTATACCTAATACCTAGTCCCACTTTCGGTAGGACGTGAAGGCTTTAATTAGGATGCAGGCAAGATTCAGGAGAATGTTTCCAGCCATGGAAAACTATGTGAAGACATTGAAGTAGTGGGGAGACCTTTCGACTGAGATTCAAGGTGCTCAAAACCACAAAATATGGACAGAGAGAAACTATCACCATTATCGGCAGAATCACGAACCAAAGAGATGCAGAATTTAAGGTGATTGGCAAAAGCGCAACACCAGGGAAAGCCTCTTCAAGGAGCAAGTTATTAGAATCCAGAATACTCAGTCTGAGACCGGGATGGAGGCAGATTCAATTGTGGCTTTGAAAGGGGAATTGAGAGGGGTCCACATAAGACAATTATGAAGGAACATCACCATCCAAGGGCCGAAACAGTCTTTCCAGGTGAAGCAGCATTTCACCTGTACCTCCTCAAACCTTGAGTATTGTATTTGCTGCACCCAATGTGGCCGACTCTACATTGGAGAAACCAAACGCAGACTGGGTGACCGCTTTGCGAAACACCTCCGGTCTGCGCACAAGCAAGACCCTGATCTTTCCGTAGCCAACCATTTTAATGCAGCGTCGTGCTGTCATGCCCATGTGTCTGTCCTTGACATGCTGCAGTGTTCCAGTGAATCACAGTGCAAATTGGAGGGACAACATCTCATCTTGCAGCGTTTTGCTTAATATTGAGTTCAACACCTTCAAACTGTGAACCATCTCTTCCCTTCCTTTTAGCTTGTTATCATATCCTCCCCTGTCCCCCCATCCCAATTCCTGTCATTTCCAGGAGACACATCATTGTCCTACCATTCTCACATTCCGATTACTTAATCTGAAATATCAACATCTTTTCTCCACCTGCACTCACTACCCCAACCTGTAGCCCCAAGCTATTGCATAAATACTGCCCCCACCCCTCCCACCACACCTTACCTCAGCTCTGATGATGAGTGATCCAGACTGGAAATGTTTCCCCGTGGACGCTGCCTGACCCACTGTGATCTCCAGCATTTTTGTTGTTTGCGAGACAATTTTGAAGATCTCTGGGGAAACAGACAAGGGAATGGGACTAACCAAATTACTCCTGTAAATAGCGAGCAACTCACAGCAGCATGAACATAATTCTGCGAGCTATATGATTCTAGTTGATCCTGGATGGTTGGCTGGCAGTTACATATTTTGATGTACACTTGGAGCGTGTTGGTTGAGTGCACAGTCCCAGAACTTCCAGCTTTTAATTTAAACGTTTGTTTTTCGATCTCTCTTGCATTTATTGGCATTTTCTCAGTTGGTATTTCACACAAAGCCAAGTGTAATCACCTAGTCCATATACTAATGAGAACCTGCATTGGGGCTCCTGTAGAGTTGTCCATCTTAAATGACTATGAAAGGTTGTTCTTTCCTTTCCCCCCGTTAATTGCTTTTTAATCATTTTACCATTGTGCTTCCTCCATTAGACGTAGCTTCATATGGTCTGCTTCTCTGTGATAGCAAGCTGCATGCTGAGCTCAACAATGAGTAATCAGCTATTGCCACACAGCAGTTACCATTTCCAATGAAGTAACGAAATCCTAAGAGACTGCTTCTCTGTGTTGAAACTGAAATCCCATGTCACTGGGATAACATTGAGGAAATGACACTAGAAGTCTGATTGCAATGCATTACCTTAATTTGCGAGGAACCGGCTAAACAGTTCTGCTTCATTGATTCAGCAAGTACTGGCAGAAGATGAGATTTGTGAAGGTACTTTGTGAGCCAGTGCCCACAGGGAACTGCTTTGTACCTGCCCAGATACGTTTCATTTAAGACCCATCAGAAAGAGGAGGCTTTGATTGAGGCTGTCTATATGATGTATCCTCAAAAAGAAACCTTCCCTGGAATATAGTGAACACAAGGCAAGTATATCATCATTTGAAGAGACAAGCAAAGATTGTACAGGATACCCAACTTGGTTTGTGACAGACTAGGTGATCACTTCACCCAGCTCCTTCACTGGGTCAGAAACAGCCGACCTGACCTCCCGGTCACCGCCCATTTTGATTCCCCCTTCTCCCTCCGCCTCTGACATGTCCATCCTCGGCCTCCTCCTTTGCCACAGTGAATCAGTCTGCAAATTGGAGGACCAACACCTCATCTTCCGCCCGGGCAGCTTACAGCCTCGAGGACTCAACGTTGATTTCTCCAATTTCAAATAACCTCCCTTCCCATCTCCTGACTCCCTTCCCAGCCCCTCCCCCTCCCTTCCATTCCTCTGATCAACTCTTCCTTGCAGCTACCAATTGGACTCATCCCTCCAATCGACCCACAAGGTCATACCCTCTACCTGTCTTCACCTATTCAACTCCCCCTCCCACTCTGCTGAGTACATGCAAGTCCTGGGCCTCCTCCACTGCCACTCCCTCACCACCCGATGCCTGGAGGAAGAACGCCTCATCTTCTACCTCGGAACCCAACTTCAACCCCAGGGGCATCAATGTGGACTTCACCAGTTTCCTCATTTCCCTTCCCCCCAACCTCACCACAGTTCCAACCTGCCAGCTCAGCACCATCCCCATGACCTGTCCTACCTGCCAATCTTCCTTCCCACCTATCCACTCCACCCTCCTCTCTGACCTATCACCTTCACCCCCACCTCCATCCACCTATTTTACTCTTTGCTACCTTCTCCCCAGCCCCACCCCCCTCCTTATCTCTCCATCCCGGACGCTCCCTGCCTTATTTCTGATGAAGGGCTCTCTCTTTATCTGTATCTCCCCCTACCCCACATCTAGTCTTGAAGAAGGGTTAATACCCAGAACTTCGACATCTCTACCTCCTGATTCTGCCTGGCTTGCGGTGCTTTTCCAGCCTCATGTTTGTCTACTTAGCTTACAGCCTGCTGAGCCATTGGGTTGTGTGTTCATGGTCTTGCTCAAGGCATAAAGAGCCCAAAATCCAAACTGATGCTCTTGCTGCAGCACTGAGGGAAGGCCATGTTGCGAATGAGACGATGAAGCTTGAGGGGCTGAATGGCCTACTCCAACACCTAGTCCTTACGTTCTGCTGCTTTCTAAATGCAGTGCACTGTTATAGTCTGAGGAGCACTGGTGGAAGATTGTACAACTCTCCGTCTGAATCTGCCCATGAATGGGTGACATGGTGGCTCAGTGGTTAGCACTGCTGCCTCACAGCACCAGGGACCTGGGTTCAATTCCTGCCTCGGGCAACCGTCTGTGTCTTCCCCGTGTCTTCGTGGGTTTACTCCAGTCCAAAAACATGCAGGTTAGGTGAATTGGCCATGCTAAATTGCCCATAGTGTTAGGTGAAGGGGGGAATGGGGCTGGGTGGGTTGCTCTTGGGAGGGTCGGTGTGGACTTGTTGGGCCGAAGGGCCTGTTTCCACACTGTAGGGAATTTGATCTAATACAATATTCAAACAATGCTGGGATTTCATTTCATAACTCATCCCCCAATTGTTTTATAAAAGCCAAGTGATCAATATGGTAAGTAATCTGGGTGTCATTGTAGAGATTTATTTGAATGAATGTTACTGCAACAGATTAATTTCACTCTTACACTTGCACCATTTCTATGCAAAATAAATGAATCATGTCAGAGGCAGATTCAAAATAAAGACCAAGCTCTCGTTTATTATTGTTTAATTGAATATCATCTCCCAGTAATCAATTGGAAATACATCTTGAAATTGGGTAATCTCCAGTGATATTCGGTAACAAAGTCCACCTTTGGAAGTTTGGCAGTGAGAAAAATACTCAAAATCAGTCATTTCAATTCCCTTGGAAAATAAAAGAAACAGAATGTAATGCAACATCACCGAGATTAACTAAGCAAACAGAACAAGGGAACAAATTCATAAATATGCAGTAAAATTTACTGCCACACTGTTAACCTGTGAGCGTTTGAGCAGAATGCTGTTACTCTCTCTGCTAATTTACAATAATTATACCAATTACGTATTACTGTCACACCATGATAATGAGAGGAATCAAATTGTATCCTCCAGCTCAACTCAGGGGTACCTTGTGACCCTAATGATGGTAATGATCTGCCATAATAATCCCACCCAGGCAATTTCACATGAGAAATCAGCAACAAGATTTAGACCAGGGAAAAGCAGTTTAACAAGATTTGATTACAGTGACACTGCCTACAGAAGTGCAGCCCACACAGAGAGTCTAACCTTTCATACAGCAGTGGTTATTTCGGGTCAGTTTCAGATAAAAATAGAGATCATAAAACCACAGGAAATAGGAAAAGGCCATTCAGCCCCCACCCTCCCAATCACAATCAACGGGATTGCTAGTGGATCCAACATTCCTCACGTCCATTTACTCACCCTGTTCCTGTAATCCTTGATTCCCCAAATGAACAAGAATCTATCTCTCTCAGCCTTAAAGACTCCATCTCCACAGCTCTCTGGGGCAGAGTCCCAAAGAGTCACAACCTTCTGAGGGAAGAAATTCTTCCTCATCTCCATCTGAAATTGATGTCCCTTGATGCTCTTGCAAGGCCTTCACGATACATTCCGCGTGAAACAGTGGGAGACGCTGCATACAGCAAAGACTATGGGCCCTGATACCATTCCGACAATAGTACTGAAGACTTGTGCTCCAGAACTTGCCTCTCCCCTAGCCAAGCTGTTCCAGTGCCGTTACAACACTAGAATCTACTCGACAACGTGGAAAATTGCCC
Organism: Chiloscyllium plagiosum; assembly: GCF_004010195.1. NCBI lineage: Eukaryota > Metazoa > Chordata > Chondrichthyes > Orectolobiformes > Hemiscylliidae > Chiloscyllium > Chiloscyllium plagiosum. Next base: position 6,071,164 of record NC_057713.1, read on the forward strand.
AGGCGTGGCCTGTACACAAAAACCAGGACAAATCCAACCTGGCCACTTACTGACTAATTTACCTACTCTCCATCATCAGTAAAGTAATGGGAGGTGTCATCAACTGTGCTACCAAGTAGCACCTGTTCAGCAACAACCTGCTCAGTGACGCCCTGTTTGGGTTTCACCAGGATCACTCAGCTCCTGACCTCATTACAGCCTTGGTTCAAACTTGGACAAAAGAGCTGGATTCCAGAGCCTGGAGGAGCCAATTGCTAACAAAAGCAATGGAACAAAGTCCCAGTGAATCGAGATTGACCTTTAAACCAGTCACCTCACAGCCAATAAATTAATGGTATCACCAAGTATTACTTTACTTCTCATGTTAGTGCCTTACAGCAGAATGTATCACAGCATTAATTATTGCAATGCTATAATATGAGTAACGGCAACTTGTTTGATGGTGACACACTCTGATGGTGGCACGGTGGCTCAGTGGTTAGCACTGCTACCTCACAGCACCAGGGTCCCAGGTTCAATTCCAGCCTTGGGCGACCGTCTGTGTGGAGTTTGCATATTCTCCTCGTGTCTGCGTGGGTTTCCTCCAGCTGCTCCAGTTTCCTCCCACAATCCAAAGATGTGCAGGTTAGGGTGAATTGGCCATCCTGAAGAAGGGCATGTGCCCGAAACGTCGAATCTTCTGTTCCCTAGATGCTGCCTGACCTGCTGTGCTGTTCCAGCAATAAAGTTTCAGCTTTGATCTCCAGCGTCTGCAGACCTCACTTTCTCCATGCTAAATTACCCACAGTGTTCAGAGATGTGTAGGATAGGTGCATTAGTCAGGGGTAATACAGTAGGGGAATGGGTCTGGGTGGGCTACCCTTCGCAGGGTTCGTGTTGGGCTGAAGGGCCTGTTTCCTCCCTGTAGGGATTTTTAAAAAAATCAGCTTTAAGGTGGAGTGAAAGAATTATATTTGATGATATTCATCACTCCTGTTCAGTTGGTATAAACTAGATGGGCCGAATGTCATCCCTCTATTCATATGGTTTCTATCCTATCGGAATAATTGTTACAGAGGCAATACTGATGAATGGGTACAAGAGGGAGCTTATATTTTCAGTCCAGAGCTAGGTGTGCTGAGCTGGGCAATTGTAATAACTGAGGAGAAAGTGAGGGCTGCAGATGCTGGAGATCAGAGCTGAAAATGTGTTGCTGGAAAAGCGCAGCAGGTCAGGCAGCATCCAAGGAACAGAAGAATCGATGTTTCGGGCATAAGCTCTTCTTCAGGAATGAGGAAAGTGGGGCCGCTATCCCATCACCAAGTCACCCTTTATTTACACGTGCACAGTACATGGACTCTAACCAGCCAGCTCAGAGCCCGTCCCGAGAGTAAGGGGAATCCATAAGACTCCTGTTTATATCTGTCAGCCAGGGCTGCCTGACTGGCCTGGGTTAACAGCCCCAGTCAGGGGTCTCATACTCAACGGGATCTACCTGACCGACCTTGTTTCAATAACTATGGCAATCTCCCTGTTTTTCACCTTGCTTCACGATAGGCCAAGTTTTGCCAAGTTTTCATTCTTGGGACGCGTGCTAAAGATGCAGTCAGAACTTCTGCTTTGCTGAGAGTATTCCATTACCTCTTGACTTGTAACACACAGATGGTGGACAGGCTTTAGGGAAGACAGGAGGTGAGTTAGCAAGCTTAGCCTCTGACCTGGTTTTGTAGCCACTGTATGTATATGGGCCAGTCCAGTTCAGTTTCTGGTCACTTGTAACCCCAGGATGTTAGTAGTAGTGGATTCAGTGATGGTAATACCATTGAATGTCAAGAGACAGTGATTAGATTCTGTCTTGCTGGAGATGGTCATCACGGGCATTTGTGTGCCATGAATGTTATTTACCACTTGTCAGGCCTGGGCATTGTCCAGATCCTGGTGCATTTGAAAGAACAAAGAACAAAGAAAATTTACAACCTCAATCAGGTCCTCCCTCAATCTCCATTTTTCTAATGAAAATAAACCTAACCTACTCAACCTCTCTTCATAGCTCGCACCTTCCATACCAGGCAACATCCTTGTAAACCTTCTCTTCACCCTCTCCAAAGCGTCCACATCCTTTTGGTAATATGGCGACCAGAACTGTACACAGTATTCTCAATGTGGCCGAACCAATGTCTTGTACAATTTTCACATGACCTGCCAGCTCTTATACTCAATACCCCGTTCGAAGGCAAACATATTATATGCCTTCTTGACCACTCTATCCACCTGTGCAGCCATCTTCAGGGTACAATGGACCTGCACTCCCAGATCTCTCTGCCCACCAACTTTTCCCACGGCTCTTCTGTTCATTGTATAATTCACTCTGGAATTAGACTTGCCTAAATGCATCACCTCACATTTGTCTGGATCGAAATCCATCTGCCACTTTTCTGCCACTGGAACACCACTGGTCACCTTTCTCCATTTCGAGAAACTCCCTCCAACTACTACTCTCTGTCGCCTGTTGCTCAACCAGTTCTTTATCCACCATGTGACTTCACTTTCTCTATTAGTTTACCATGGTAACCTTATCAGACGCCTTACTAAAGTCCATGTATATGATATCAACAGCCCTTCCTTCATCTATCAACTTGGTCACTTCCTCGAAGAACTCTATTAAGTTGGTAAGGCACGATCTCCCCCGCACAAAACCATGTTGCCTATCACTGATAAGCCCATTCTTTTCTAAACATAAATAGATCCTATCCCTCAGTACCCTCTCCAGCAACTTTCCCACTACTGACGTCAGGCTCAGTGGTCTGTAGTTACCCAGAATATCCCTACTACTCTTCTTGTACAAGGGGAGAACACGAGCAACCTTCCAGTTCTCTGGCACCTCACCTGTACTTAAGGACGCCACAAAGATATCTGTCAGGGCCCCAGCTGTTTCCTCTCTCGCCTCCCTCAGCAACCTGGGATAGATCCCATTCGGTCCAGGGGATTTGTCCACCTTAATAACCTCTAGCCTATCCAACACAGCTTCCCTATTTATGTGATCCAGACTAATCAAACTTCTATCTCCAATCTCAAGATTCATCATGTTCCTCTCCTCAGTGAACACTGGTGCAAAGTAATCATTCAGAATCTCACCCATTCTCTCAGGTTTGACACACAGCCTTCCTTCATTATCCTTTAGTGGACCAATCCTTTCTCTAGTTACCTGCTTGCTTCTTATATAGAAATAAAATGCTTTGGGATTCTCCTTAAGTCTGCTCGCTAAAGCTATTTCACGACCCCATTTAGCCCACTTGATTCCTCCTTTAAGACTTATCCTCCAGGGCCCATTCTGTTCTTAGCTGCCAAGACCTTATGTACACTTTCCTTTTCCTCTTGGCCAGTCGTACAATTTCTCCTGTCATCCACGGTTCACAAATCTTGCCTTTCCTGTCCTTTGCCTTCAATGGGACATGCCTATCCTGCACTATCTTTAACCTATCCTTGAAAGCCTCCCACATCAAATGTGGAGTTCCCTTCAAATAGCTGTGTCCAATCCACATTTCCTAGTTCCTGCCTAATTTTGATATAATTGGCCTTTGCCCATTTTAGTACTCTTCCCCTAGGACCACTCTCTTCTTTATCTCCGAGTATTCTAAAACTGACAGAATTGTGGTCACTATTCCCAAAGAAATCCCCCACCGCAACTTCTACCACCTGTCCTGGCTTGTTCTCCAGTACCAGGTCCAATATGGCCCCTTCCCTGGTCGGACTATTGACATACTGCTCAAGAAAACTCTCCTGGACGCTTCTTACAAATTCTACCCCATCCAGACCTCTGACGTTAAGTGTATCCCAGTCAATGTTGGGAAAATTAAAATCTCCCATCACCACTAGCCTATTGACTCTACATCTTTTCATAATCTGTTTACGTATTTGTTCTTCTACTCACGCTCACTGTTGGGAGACCTGTAATACAGCCCCAACAATGTAACCATTTAGTTGCCAATCATCAAGCCCTTCCTTCAACCAAATCTCTGTGATTGCAATAAGGTCATACTCCCAGGCACCAAACCAAGCCCTAAGTTCATCTGCCTTACACACTATACTCCTTGCATTAAAGAAGATGCATTTCAGGCCACCAGTTTTTTTGCGCTCACCTGCTCTCTGCCTACTCTTCCCTTCATTAATGCTGTCTTCATAATTCTTACAGTCTCCACCTCACTGCCGACTTGTTTTCTCTTCTGGTTCCCAGGCCCTGCCACATTAGTTTAAACCCTCCCCAACAGCAGGAGCAAAAGCTCCCCCAAGGACTTTGGTTCCGGTCTGGTTCAGATACAGACCGTTCCTTTTGTAATAGTCCCACCTTCCCCAGAACCGGTCCCAATGTCCAACAAATCTGAACCCCTCCCACCTACACCATCTCTCAAGTCATCCTGCCTATTTTTTCATTTCTACGCTGGCTAACACATGGCACTGGTAGTAATCCCGAGATCACTACCTTTGAGGTCCTCCTCTTTAAATTCTCTTCTAGCTCCCTGAATTCTTCTTTCAGGATCTCATCTTGTTTCCTACTTATATCATTGGTGCCTATATGCACCAAGACAACTGGCTGCTCACCCTCCCCTTTTAGAATACTCTGCAGCCGATCAGTGACATCCCTGACCCGAGCACCTAGGAGGCAACATACCATATACCATCCAGGAGTCCTATTTTCAGCCACAGAACCGCCTATCTACTCCCCTCACAATAGAATCCCCTATGACTATGGCCCAATGAGTCTTTTTCCCGTCCTTCTGAACAGCAGTGCCCGCCATGATGCCATGGTCCTGGCAACTGCTCCCCGGTGAGCCATCTCCCCCAACAGTATCCAGAACAGTATACCTGTTTTGGAGGGAGATGACCGCAGGGGACACCTGCACTGCCTTCCTACTCTTTTTCTGTCTTCTGGTCACCCATTCACTGTCTCCCTCAGCAACTCTAACCTGCGGTGTGACCAGTTCACTAAACGTGCTGTCCACAACCTCCTCAGCATCGCGGATGCTCCACAGTGAGTCCATCCACAGCTCCAGAGCCGTCATGCGGTCAAACAAGAGCTGCAGCTGGACACACTGCTTGCAAGTATAAGAGTCAGGGACATCAGCCACTTTCCTGAGCTCCCACAACAAGCAAGAGGCACATGCCATGGATCTGAGGTCCCCTGCCATTGTAAGCTCAGCTTTATATGAACTAAAACTAATGCATTTAAATACATGAAAAGAAAGATAAAGAAAAAATGAAAGCCTTACCCAACAGAGTCTTTTTCTTCCGGTTAGAGAAGGGGGTGGGAGGGAGATACTACACGTGTAGTATCTCGGGCTTAGCCACTGCCCAAATATAAATTAAGCCCTTACCTTCCCAGCAGCCCTCGCTTCACTCCACCTTCTCTCCTCGCTGCTCTGTCAACAGACTGCTTTGGTGTTTGAGGAATCAGCATATGGTGCTGAACATTGTGCATAATATCCAACTCAGTTTTGTATGTTCCGAGGGATAGTATAAACTATGCCACATCAAGTAGTCATGATGTGGAGGAGCCAGTGTTGGACTGGGGTGTACAAAGTTAAAAATCACACAACACCAGGTTATAGTCCAACAGGTTCAATTGGAAGCACTAGCTTTCGGAGTGACGCTCCTTCATGAGGTGGTTGTTAAAGAAGCAGCGCTCAAAACGCTAGTGCTTCCAAATAAAGCTGTTAGACTATAACCAGGTGTTGTGTGATTTTTAACTTCGCACTTCAGGCAGAAGCAAAATTACATCCGACACAAATTTCTAAGTATGTAGAAATTTTATTTAACATGTTGGAAAATATCTCTGCAGTCACAAAATATCTGAATTATTATCCCAACTCTGGCTTCAGGCAACTTCTGTGGTTTCTAGTTTTCTTTGTTCTGAAATAACATCTTGCCTTAACCAATCGATGAGATAGACCAATTACCAGCCTCGCATAATCGAACACAGGACTGTTGAACATGGAACAAAACACAGACATGAATCAGTTGTGTTAAATGGCTGATAGATAAATAATATTTAAAGAGAATATTGGAAACTGAAGACTTGCAAGAGAGGTGATAGAGACAATTTCTCATTATCTTATTCCAAGTATTTGTTATCCTTCAGATGCCAGGAAGCCCCCTTTATGATAGCTATAATCACTCCCTAACTGCTATTCACATCACTTCTCAAGTTGGCAGTAGCTCTCCATAGCAGAGAAACATTTGCAGTGATGAGTGTTCAAGTTGATCCAAAGGGTTCGATTCAGACTCTGGGAAATATTTGTAAGCAGTCACAGCAGCCCCCGGGGGAGCTGTGTACGGACCACCCTGCGTTGTTGTGCAGGAGCTGTGCTGGCTCTAACAAAATCGACGCATGTTTGTCTGTGCTGTTCAATCGATTGTTTCACTCAACAGTTACCACAAAAGACACAGTGGACACAGAGTTGAGCTGGCAATCTCCGTAAGGTGCCACATTACAAATTTCAGCCACTGAGGCTGCAAGAACATTGGAATCGATAAACTGACAAGAATCTTACACGGTATCTACAAAATGATGATTCAGGCTAGCAGCTGTCTTTATTTTTCATTGAAAGGTATCAGATCCTGAGGGGTCATGACAAGATAAATATGGAGAGGATGTCTCCTCCAACATGGAAATCGTGAACCACAGTTCACTAATGGCCTACTCCAGCTCCAGGACATCTCTGCAGGAGTTCCTCAGGGCAGTGTCCTAGGCCCAAACATCTTCAGCTGCTTCATCAATGGCCTTCCCTCCATCATCAGGTCAGAAGTGGGACTGTTCACCGATGATTGCACTATATTCAGCGCCATTTGCATCTCCTCAGATACTGAAGCAGTCCACGTTCAAGAGCAATAAGACCTGGACAATAACCAGCTTTGGGTTGGCAAGTGACAAGAAGCACTCAACCATACAAGTGCCAGGTGATGACCATCGTCAGCAAGAGAGAATTTAATCACCACTCCTTGGCATGTAATGGTGCTCCTATCACTGAATCCCCCACTATCAATATCCTGGTGTTACCATCGTCTAAGAATACAGCAGGGGTCAGTAGCATAATGTTACTGGACCCGAGACCTCGAGGGACGTTAATATTCTGAAGACACAGGCTCAAACCTTGCCACAGCACCTAGTGACCTCTGCATTCCACAAAGATATCTGGAGTATAAACCCAACCTCAGTGGTGGTGAACGTGATGATTGATTTGGAGACGCCAGTGTTGGACTGAGGTGTACAAAGTTCAAAATCACACAACACCAGGTTACAGTGCTTCCAAATAAGTCTGTTGGACTGTAACCTGGTGTTGTGTGATTTTTAACAACATGATGATTATCACTGATTGTATAAAAACCCAACTGGTTCATGATTGTCCTTTTGGGGGGAGAGGGGGGATGTGGATGTCTATACGTGACTCTTTACCAGTCCACTTAGTTCAAGGGCAATTAAGGACAAGCAGCAAATACTGGCACAGAAATCCCACAAACAGAGAGCAGAGTGTTTAAGATGTAGAATGCTTGGCCTAAAAATGCGATGGAAGCAGAGTCAACCAAGGCTTTCAAGAGAGAATTTGATCGTAACTTGAGAAGGTGAGAGGGGAGAGTTACAAAAGGGTCTAGAGGGGCACTTCTTTCACACAGAAGGTGGTGAGTGTCCGGAATGGACTTCCAGAGGTAGGGGTGGAAGCAAATGGAATAACGCCATCTAAGAAACATTTAGGCAGGGATAAGGATGGGATAGGTATGGAGGGATATGGACCAAATGAAAGCAAATGGAACTAGTTGTGGAAGGTTGGGCCAAATGGCCTGTTTCCATGCTGTGGACCCCAATGATTCTAAGGGAAGATGTGCAGGATTACAGAAACAAGATGAAGGAGTGGGACACAGTAAAAGTTTGGAAAACCACTCCCAACACGACTGAAAGAACAATTTCCTGTTCTGTAAACATTGCAAAGACCATGACAATCTCCATTGCTTATTTACTTTACAATTTCTGTGCAACTAGAGTTGTCTGTGCAGAAACACATACTCCCACTCACACACATACATATACGTTTGTGGGGTGAATTTGTACTTGCAGAGTTACATTGTACTTTGCTCAAAAACTGCATGAATCCATGTAAGACTCAGTTCACTTATTTTTTAGATTAGAATCAGTCTAGATATTATGGCACAGACAGAAAACACAGGGGGCTAACACCTTCAACATCTTATCTGGCTAACACCAATTATTACAGTTCACCTGAGAATGTAACTTTTAAAAATGGTTTGTGATTTACATATGAAAGAAATGAAACTATCATGGTATTCGAACAGATGAAAGACTCAACAAACAATCAAGATATTTTTCAATGTATAATTTCAGTTACATCACACTGTAAACATTTGCTATAAATTCCGCATCTTACAATTGTGTCCTCCACAACCACCTGATGAAGGAGCGAAACTCCGAAAGCTAGTGCTTCCAATTAAACCTGTTGGACTATAACCTGGTGTTGTGTGATTTTTAACTTTGTACACCCCAATCCAACACCGGCATCTCCAAATCGTGCAAATACAAGTCACATCAAACATCTCCACAGAAAGTGGACTGTATCCAAGATGCGTGATCACTCTTTTGACTTGATGTGGAGGAGCCGGTGTTGGACTGAGATAGACAAAGCTAAAAATCTCTCAACACCAGGTTATAGTCCAACGGGTGTATTTGGAAGCACTAGCTTTCGGAGCGACGCTCCTTCAACAGGTAGCTAGTGGAGCAGGATCATAGGACACAGAATTTATAATAAAATATCAAACTGGCATACAACTGATGTGATGTATTGAAGAAACCTAGTTCGCTGTTACGTTGTTAATCACTTAGAATAAATTCTGTGTGCTATGATCCTGCCCCACTAGCTACCTAAACCTGTTGGACAATAACCTGGTGTTGTGTGATCACTCTTTTGATTTGAACAGCCACAGAGGGAATTGTTCGGTGTGTTTTTTTCCATTAAAGTGAAATAGAATTCAGGTGGAAATCAGCAGCTTTGTCCTTTGGAAATGATGCATCTATCGATTTCATTTTGCAATATTTAACACTATTTAAACAAGCATTCATGCAATCAAGCTTTGGCTAATACCTAATCAGTGAAAGAATTGATCTCCTTTAATAAGTGTGGCAAACTTTCTGAACTCCGGAACATCCTTGCAGCCTTATAGCCCTGGTTCTGGGGGCAGGTCTCAAGGTGCTGGGTTCAAATGACAGACTGGTTAGAAAACAGAGGCCCCGTGGGATTCAGGGGAATGGAGCAAGCTGGATACAAACATGGTTCGATGGTGGGAGACAAAGGCTAATCATTAGTGGGTGCTTTCCATTGGGGATCTGCAGGGTTGATTACTATGATTCTCAATTTTTCTGCATATCATAATGAGTTGGATGGAAAAGTAGGGGACTACATAATTTGTAGACAACACAAAAATTAGCCGCCTGGTTTTTTTCAGGGATCTAGGTGTGTGGAGTTAAGCTACAGATTAACCATGATCCTATTGAACGGCAGAACAGGCTCAAGGGGCTGAATGGCCTCCTCCTGTGACTATGTTCTTGTGATACTGAGAAGGGAAACTGCAGGAAGTTATCGATGGATTGGTCAAGTGGGCCGACACATGGAATTCAAGCCTGAGAAACACGAGGTGATACAGTCAAATAAACAAAGGAAACCTCAATAAATGGGAGATTACTGAGAGGTGTAGAGGGAGTGAGGGACCTTGGAGTGAAGGTTCACAGGTTGCTGGAGGGAGCAGGACGGAATGATAAGGTGGTTCCGAAGGCACACGGAATCCTTTCCTTTTGGACCCAAGGTACAGCATATAAGAGCAGGGAGGTTATACTGGAACTGTACACATCGCTAGTTAGACCACAATCTGAGCACTGTGCACAGTTCAGGTCACCTCTTTCCAGGGAGGATGTGATTACACTGGAGAGGGGACAGAGGGGAATTCCCAGGATACTGCCTGGAAACCTGCAGCTCTGAGGAAAGATTGAACAGACTGGGGATGGTCCCCTTGGAACACAGGAGGCCGAGGGGAGACTTGATTGAGGCGGACCAAATAGCTCAATAAATGGGAGATTACTGAGAGGTGTAGAGGGAGTGAGGGACCTTGGAGTGAAGGTTCACAGGTTGCTGGAGGGAGCAGGACGGAATGATAAGGTGGTTCCGAAGGCACACGGAATCCTTTCCTTTTGGACCCAAGGTACAGCATATAAGAGCAGGGAGGTTATACTGGAACTGTACACATCGCTAGTTGGACCACAATCTGAGCACTGTGCACAGTTCAGGTCACCTCTTTCCAGGGAGGATGTGATTACACTGGAGAGGGGACAGAGGGGAATTCCCAGGATACTGCCTGGAAACCTGCAGCTCTGAGGAAAGATTGGACAGACTGGGGATGGTCCCCTTGGAACACAGGAGGCCGAGGGGAGACTTGATTGAGGCGGACCAAATAGTGAGGGACCTGGAGAGAGTGGTCTAATTTGGTAGGTGATGGTTTAATTACTTTAGCAGTGGGGTCGGTGACTAGGGGATATAGATTTAAAGTGACTGTTAGAATCATTAGAGAGGAGATGAGAAAAAAAAAGCTTTTCTCCAGATGTTGATGGGCTTCTGGAACTCACTGTCTCTAAGATTGGGTGGTACATTTCTCAGCCAGGCACATCCACAATAGGCAGAGCAAGCAAACAAACATAGAATAAGAGCAGGCCATTAGGCCCTTCGAGTCTGTTTCATCATTTAATAAGCTCATGGCTGGTCTGATTTTAACTCTAACTCTACATTCCTGCATATCCTCCAATAATCTTCATTCTCCCCGTGTCTTGCGTGGGTTTCCTCCGGGTGCTCCGGTTTCCTCCCACAGTCCAAAGATGTGCAGGTCAGGTGAATTGGCCATGCTAAATTACCCTTAGTGTTAGGGGCATTAGTCAGAGGGAAATGGGTCTGGGTGGGTTACTCTTCGGCAGGTCGGTATGAATTTCTTGGGTTGAAGGGCCTGTATCCACACTGTAGGGAATCGAATCTAATCTAATCATCCATTTGGAAATTAAGAATTGATCCATTACTACCTTAAGAAACTAAAGTTTCTGAAGACAAGGAATATGCAGGGATGTGTGGAGAGACTAGGGGAGTGATTGCTCCTTAGGAGGGTCAGTATGGACATGATGGGTTGAATGGTCTTCTTCTGTGCTATAATAATCTATTGTTCAAAGTCCCATTGTAGACATTTAAGGCAGTCCAGGGAAGGTTCACTCGGCTGATCCCGGGTATAAAGGGACTGTCTCATGAGGGGAGGTTGAGTAAATTGGGCCTGTATTCATTGGAGTTTAGTAGAATGAGAGGAGACCATATTGAAACATACAGGATTCTTGCCAGGTTAGGTTATGCAAGGTCATTCCCCCTTGTGGGAGATTATCGCACCAGAGGGAATAATCTCAGAATAAGAGGTCACACATTTAAGACAGCGATGAGGAGGAATTTCTTCTCTCAGGAGGGAGTGAATCTATGGAATTCTTTACCTCAGAGGGCTGTCAGGCCTGGGGCATTGAGTATATGCAAGGCTGAGCCAGACAGATTTTTAATCAGGAAGGGGGAATCAAGGGTAATGGGGAAGAGGCAGGAATTAAGGATTATCAGATCAGCCGTAAACTCATTGGCTGGAGGAGCAGACTCGATGGGCTGAATGGCCTAATTCTGAATGTCTTATGCTTGAGCGAATGCTATTATCAGACAAATCAGATCCCAAACTGAACCTAGCTTGATAGATCATGTTAATTAAGTTATTTCTTACTGAATCATGGGTAGGTAAAGCTGCAGAGTTTGTTTTAACAATAAAACAGAAGTTTATTAACTAAAGAATTGAAGGTAAAATGATATAAAACAAAACCATCTATTTCTCAATCTCAATTTTTTTAATGCTCACAGTAAAAGTCTAATCCCATTAATTCCAAATACTTCTTTATAAATTAAAGGGAGAAAAGACAGCTTTTATGCAGTGTGCAAAATACCACTCATATAATAGCTGAAAATGTGTTGCTGGAGAAGCGCAGCAGGTCAGGCAGCATCCAGGGAACAGGAGAATCGACGTTTCGGGCATAAGCCCTTCTTATGCCCGAAACGTCGATTCTCCTGTTCCCTGGATGCTGCCTGACCTGCTGCGCTTCTCCAGCAACACATTTTCAGCTCTGATCTCCAGCATCTGCAGACTTCATATAACCACTCATATAATACCACTCATATAATACTCACACCAGAGTCCCTAAATCGTAGAATTCCTACAGTGTAGAAGCAGACTATTCGGCCCATTGAGTCCACATCCATGCTGTGCAGAGCATCGCACCCAGATCCACAACCCTATCCTACATTCCCTATGGCTAACCCACCCAGCCTTCACATCTCTGGACACTATGGGCTATTTAGCATTGCCAATCTACCTAACCTGTACATCTTTGGACTGTGGCAGGAAACCGGAGCACCTGGAAGAAACCTGCACAGACAAAGGGAGAATTTGTAAACTCCTCACAGACAGTCGCCCAAGGTTGGAATTGAACCTGGGTCCCTGGTGTTGTGAGGCAGCAGTGCTAACCACTGAACCACCATAATTTCAAACAATTTGGGAATTTAACTTCTAGATCAGAACTGCAGATAGTTTCTTTCTGGAGCTATCTTAAACGTTATCAGCTGAGGGGGAATGGGGGCAGTTATCCGAATAGCTGCTTTGCAATGCAGATTGAAACATCACTTCAATTCCCACACCCCTCGCCTGAGGTAAGATAACCCTCAGGTTAAATCACCACCAGTCAGCTCTCTTTTTCTGCAACAGCCCTAAAGTCTGGTAAGACTATGGCATCTTTACCTTTTTTAATCTCTTCAGGGCTTTATCACAACGGTGAGCTGTGAAGAGAGACCTAGAAAAAGAAATGAAGAGAGACTAGTTAGGTTGGGATTGTTCTCCTTCGAACAGATAAATCTTAATGGGGAACTGATTGTACAAAGAAATGAGGGGAATAGATAGGTAAATACGGAGAAACGTTTCCCCTTGGTAGAGGGGTTAGCAACACTCCCCAGGATGTTACCATTAAATGTATAAGTCCTGCCCTGATTTGCCTTTCCAAAATGCAGCATCTCACATTTATCGAAATTAAACTCCGTTTGCCACTCCTCGGCCCATTAGCTCATCTAATCAAGTTCTTGTTGTACTCTGAGATAATCTTCTTCACTATCCACTACATCTCCAATTTGTGTCAACTGAAAGCTTACTACCCATTCCTCCTAGGCCCCCATCCATATCATTTATATAAATGACGAAAAGCAGTGGACCCAGCACCGATCCCTACGGCACACCGCTGGTCACAGGCCTCCAGTCCGAAGAATAATCGTCCACCACCTCCACCTTCTCTTTGACAATTTTTTTTTTCCCGTTGAGCTAAGCAGGCTATCGAAAGGGCTGATTAATGTCCAGTACATGCACTGGAATAGGAAACATTTATAAGGAAAAAGTTTGAGTGTTTAAAGAATGCATTTGCCAGAAGCTAGTCTTCATCGCCCTGCTGTTATTTATTAATGGAATATAATGGGGTTTTGTGTGAAAAAGGTAAGAAGGAAATCTACTGCAGTTAAATTATTGATGTAAGTGATGCATAGACAGACCAGCTGTTTTTTGCAAATAAGGGTGGTGCATTGTTCAAAGGCTTTGTCAATTAATTTGTGCTGCGGGAGATTGTTAACCTCACAGTTAATTATAACCTTCTATAGCGTTGTGCGTGCTTTTGAATTTAAATCTTAAATGTTGATTAAGATTACATTTATTTAAATGATAGGTGTTGTCACGGGTGAGTTGGAAACTATCCCTCCTCTGAGTCGGGATGTTGTGGGGTTGAGAAACACTCCAGGCCCTCAAACACAAATGTCTACAGAATCACAGAATAGTTATAGTGCTGAAGGAGGCCGTTCGACCCCTCACACCTGCACCAGCTCTTCAAATGAGCCATGTTCCCTAGTGCCAATCTCCTGCCTTTTCCCTCATATCCCTGCTCCCATTTCTAACCAAATAACCAAATAACCATCCAATGCTCCTCTTGAACGGCTCAATTGAACCTGCCTCCCCCACATTTCCAGGGAATATATTCCATATCCTCAGTACTTGCTGGGTGAAAAAGAATTATCATACATTACCTTTGCTTCATTTGCAAATCACTGTCAATTGATGCCCTCTTATTCTTGTTTCTTTTACAAGTAGGAACAGTTTCTCCCCATCTACACTAACCAGCTGCCTCACAATTTTGAAAATTTCAATCAAATCACCTCTCAGCCTTCTTCTCTCCAAAGAGAGCAGTCCCAACGTTTTCAACCTGTCCTCATCCCTGACATTCCTCATCCCTGGAGCGTTTCTTGTAAATTGCTTCTGCATTCTCTCCAATGCATTCGCATCCTTCCTATAATGTCGCACCCACAACATAGAGCAGAGTTCTAACAAATGTCTTGCACAAATTCAGCATCACCCCCTTGCTCTTGTACTCAATGCCTTTACTAATAAAGACAAGGACACTGTGTGCTTTATTAACTGCTCCCTTCACCTGTCCTATCACCTTCAATGGTCTGTGCACAAATACACTCAGCTCCCCCTGCTCCTATGCCCCCTTTAGAAGTGTGCTCTCTATTTTATATTGTCTTCTGCTGACCGAAGTGTATCACCTCACACTTCTCTTCTCTGTTGGGGATCAGGCCAGATCCCTTCAAAATCTCTGAAGGTAGCCCACGCCCTAACCTTTTCTTATTTTAAAGGTGGATGTTCTAGGAGAGATGCAGCTGATTAAACCACGCGGTTCTAAGCAAAACAGAATTGATTTAAATACAAGGTTAAAACACAAACAAAAGAAAGAGAAATTCAGAATTACTTGATGACTGGAAAACTTAACCGAATACTCGATACAGTAAATATTCCGAATTAATTGTTCCAATCTAGTAACATCCCATAAACACACCCCTTGGCAACACAGATTCATCCAGGCAGGAGGGAATAATTTGCAGAGAGAGATTTCGGAAGACCGTCAGAGGAATCTTTGCTGAAAGTTGCAAACTCCTCCGGAATCAGGCATCTTGTGACTGCTACAGCTAAAACAAACTAGAAAAAACCTGAACTGGGAGAGCTGGCCACTCCCCTTCCAGTGTTAAACTAGGCACTTGGTCACCTCTGCCGAAATATCCTCTCTTCAAAAAAAAACAAAGGACAAGGTAACCTTTTTAAAGTGACAGCATCACCAAAACACCAAAACACCAAACCTCATCTGCCACCTATCCTTCAACACCACCAACTTATCAATATCGTTTTGGAGCTCCACACTGTGCAGTTTACAACTCATGCAAATTTTGTGTCATCTGCTAAACTTGAAATTGTCCCCTACATATCAAGATCCAGCTCCTTAACGTATAGCTGACACATAGTCATATTTACAGTGCTACCCTAATGTGGCACTGTTGAGGCACCCTCTTTCCTGATGAGATGAGGGGCCGACTGGCCTGTTCCTGTTCTTTATGGCCTCATGTTGAGTTGGAGTCTTACCGGGCCCCTCCGATGGGTATGAAACATCCCACAGCCTTGCTTGCAAAGGTGTTTCTGCAGAATGATCTCCGTTTGCACGGGTCACAATTCTATTTGGGGAAGATTGCTGGGGGCTGACTTGTTGCCCTGTCTCTCCCATCACACCAGTGACTGCACTTGACTATGATTCCATTGGCCGTGATGTTCTTTGGGCAGGAGATGATGAAAGACACTCGTTGGCGGGAATTGTCAGTCACTCGTTAGCAAGCACGATCGCCCACCTTGGATCTTCCGCGTTACTGCTCACGGGATCTGCCTTGGGTGAATGATGAGCCTGATCCTGACAAATTCCGACATTGGAATTGGTTCTTGGTCTCGAGATTACTGGCATTCCTTTCTCCAGTTCCTTTTCCATAATTCCTCGTGCCAACGGCTGTTCTCAAAGAATTGCTTCCCTTCACACAGGACGGTCCACCAAGTGGGTTTCTTCTGAGCAATGGTCTCCCACACATTGATATCCATTTCTTGGAAGCCTTCAGGGAACCTTTGAAACACCTCATTTGTCCATCTCTCAAACACAGAGATCGCGATACCCAAATATCCCAGAGGGTGTGTGCGGTGGGGATAGAGGTGGGTGTTAGCTGAAGGAAATTACAGATAGAGAGGGATTAAAGCCATGAAGGAATTGGAAACCAAGGATGAGAATTTTAGCATCAAAGATGGTGCTTGGCTGGAAGCCAATGTCGATATGCCCTTCCTTAGCGGGAGTAATGGTGAACCGGTGTGGCGGGGGGTGGGGGTGTGGGGGGTGGTCGGTGCTCACAGTGTGGTGAGAAATAAGTAGCAGAGTTTTGATTAGATTAGATTCCTTACAGTGTGGAAACAGGCCCTTCGGCCCCACCAGTCCACACCGACCCTCCGAACAGTAACCCACCCAGACCCATTTCCCTCTGACTAATGCACCTAACACTACGGGCAATTTAGCGTGGCCAATTCACCTAACCTGCACATCTTTGGACTGTGGGAGGAAACCGGAGCACCCGGAGGAAGCCCACGCAGACACTGGGAGAACGTGCAAATGCCACACAGACAGTCGCCCGCGGTTTATAATCAGCAGAGGGAAGACGGTCCTGGCATGGTTTGGAATAGTCAAATCTAGCTGTAACACGGGCTCAATGAAAGCACGTATCATACTCAAAGTTTCACTGCAGCGTGAAAGCAGCTTATTCCTGGATTGCATTCGGGCCATCAAACAGTAATCTTTTGCTAATTCAAAAACAAAATCACCCTGTAAATCAACCCGAGCAATTCGTAAAGTTCTGAATTAAAATGTGCGTGTTTCCTGCTTGCTCATCTTTGCAAAGTATTCCACTGTAATAAAAAGGACAGTTTTTGCAAGCTTAAATAACATTGTGTGCATTAGTAACAGTCCATAGGGCTTCCAAGAGATAAAACCGCTATTAAGTCCTCAACAGACAGTTTTGCAAGTGATCTAATGCATCTCTGTAGGTTCATCCGAGCGTTTTCATTATTATCAGAGGCTTCAAGTGACAGCTGTCAGTCATGGTGCCATGAGCTTATGCGTATCTGAACTGCTCACATACTTTATCATCGTTTATCCTCTGACAGGGGTTTGCAACAGAGAGTCCCCAGAAATGACACTTGAGTTGCTGTAGAAGGAATTGCATGATGTAGTGAGGACTCGAGGAGAGAATAGTGCATTGAAGCACACAAGTGTCAGTCGTTGAACTGAGAGCATTTGTAACAGGCATCAAGGATCTTAGATTAGTTCACAGATTCAACAGAAACTTACTCGGCAGATATAAGGACATGAAATAATGATTGAAATCTTTTTTCAGTATTCTGTACCACCTGTCTTGCATTCAATCAATTTTATATTCACCCAGTACTGATAAATCTGAGATGGATAAATTGTTATTAAGCAAAGGCATGAAGGGACATGGAATCGGACCACAGATCAGCTGTAATCTCTTTGAATGACAGGCTTGATGGGTTGAATGGCCTATTCCTGCTCCTGTGGTTGCATGGAAGCTTTTCAAAACTTTAAAAAATCAATAAAGGGCTTGAGTTTTTTTTAAATTCATTGACAGGATGGGGGTGTCACCGACTAGGCCAGCATTTATTGCCATTCCTAATTGCCCAGAGGGCATTGAAGAGTCAACCACATTAGATTAGATTCCCTACAGTGTGGAAACAGGCCTTTCAGCCCAACCTGTCCACACCGACCCGCCGAAGAATAACCCACCCAGACCCATTTCCCTCAGGGTAATGCACCTAACACTATGGGCAATATACCATGGCCAATTCACTTGACCTGCATATCTTTGGATTTGTGGGAGGAAATCAGAGCAAACTCACGCAGACACAGGGAGAATGTGCAAACTCCACACAAATGGGATCGAACCTGGGACCCTGGTACAGTGAGGCAGCAATGCTAACCACTGAGCCACCTTGTCACCCACTTTCAGTTTACTTTCAGTTCAAAGAGTAGGGAGAGCTTGAGGTGTGAGAGTGCAACTGCAGTATCTTGCAATGTTTCAGGCAGACCGAAGAAAGTCTTCCACTGAGCTAATGGTCTTCCAGGCACAATGGATATTCGTCTTAATGTGCATCCTGGGGAACAGAGCTTAGAGCACAGAGTTCTGCGTCATGGAGCTACTCGGGACGAACCTCAACAAAAACCAGAGCATCTGTCGCCAGACTTCCTTCGCAAAATCACATTTCAGAAGGAGAAGTGTGACAGTCTCTACCCCTCAGCCCGCAGCTGCTTTGAGGGGAGTATCTATTAGCATAGAGAGTGTGCATGTACATCAATGATCTCACAGTTAATGCCCTTCTCACCACCAGCTAAGCAATGGTTTGGTGCACATTAGAAAGTTCTGGTCATAGAAATGTGCAGCATGGAAACAGACCCCCTGGCTCAACTTGTCCATGACGTCCAGTTCATGGAATACAGGGAGAACTAGCCATTTGGATACAGAACTGGCTCAAAGGTAGAAGACAGAGGGTGATGGTGAAGGATTGTTTTTCAGATTGGAGGCCTGTGACCAGTGGAGTGCCACAAGGATCGGTGCTGGGTCCACTACTTTTTGTCATTTACATAAATGATTTGGATGTGAACATAAGAGGTATAGTTAGTAAGTTTGCAGATGATACCAAAATTGGAGGTGTAGTGGACAGCGAAGAGGGTTACCTCAGATTACAACAGGATCTTGACCAGATGGGCCAAAGGGCTGAGAAGTGGCAAATGGAGTTTAATTCAGATAAATGCGAGATGCTGCATTTTGGGAAAGCAAATCTTAGCAGGACTTATACACTTAATGGTAAGGTCCTAGG
>NC_057713.1:6090768-6095253 GCF_004010195.1 Chiloscyllium plagiosum
TTTCCTGGGGTCGGGGAGTCCAGAACTAGAGGGCATAGGTTTAGGGTGAGAGGGGAAAGATATAAAAGAGATGTAAGAGGCAACTTTTTTACACAGAGAGTGGTGTGTGCATGGAATGAGCTGCCAGAGGATGTGGTGGAGGTTGGTACAATTGCAACATTTAAAAGGTGTCTGGATGGGTATATGAATAGGAAGGGTTTGGAGAGATATGGGTTGGGTGCTGGCAGGTGGGACTAGATTGGGTTGGGATATCTGGTCGGCATGGACGGGTTGGTACAAAGGGCCTGTCTCCCCACTGAGCATCTCCAAGAATCTTAGCTAGCAGCAGTTATTACAGGGAACACATTCTGACAGGGAGCCAATGGGTCACAAAAAGAAAGGGGGAGGGTGTTTTATGTACGATAAAGACAGGAACTTCACCAATAACTGTCCCAAAAATGTTTGGACAACATTTGGACTTGACATAAGCATATGCAAAAACAAGAATTTAAACAAATGCACTAAAAAGGAATATTTACTGTCAAAAGAGTAAGGCAGATCTTTGCAGAGGCTTTGTAGAAAATTACAGCAAATGAGCTGGACCACTGCAGGTCTTTACAAGAGGGGTGCGGGCTAGCTCAGAGAAAATGTACTGGGGATCTGAGAAGGAGGCGGCCTTTGTCAAGATCAAGTACGTGTACGGAATGAGCTGCCAGAGGAAGCGGCAGAGGCCCGCACAATCGCAACATTCAAAAGGCATCCGGATGGGCACATGACCAGGTAAGGTCCTGGGCGCTGGCTGGTGGGACCAGAGCAGGCCGGAAATGAGCGCCTGGAGTCACATGTAGACCAGGCCAGGTAAGGACGGCAGATTTCCTTCCCGAAAGGATATTAGTGAACCAGGTAGGTTTTTTACCCCAACAAACAGCAATGGATTCATGATCACCATTAGACTCTTAATCCCATCTGCTGTGGCAGGATTTGAACCTGGGTCGCCAGAACATTATCTGGGTCTCTAGATTAAGAGTGTAGCTATAATACCACTAGGCTATCACCTCCCCAAAGATGAGTTATGAAAGGCGATATATAAATCCAAGTTCAGTCTTTTCTTTGCTCTTTGTTTCACCACAGAATAGGCCATTCAGTCCATCAGTGCTGGGACTGTAACTGTTTACAATATATACCGATGGCTTGATGGAAGGAAGCAACTGTACTTTCACCAAATTTGCAAATGACACAAAAATGTTGGAAAGGCAGTCAGAGGTCAATGGAAGTTGTGAGAGGGACACAAACAGTTCAGAGAGACATTGATTGGTTAGGTAAATCGACAAAATGTTGGCAAATAATGCGGAAACTGTGATGTTGTTCATTTTGGAAGGGAAAACAAAAGAACAGAATATTATTTAAAAGGAGAAAGACTGCAGAAAGGTGACTTGAGGGGGACTGGTGCACGAAACACAGAAAGCTAGCACACAGGTGCAGCAGGTAACCAGGAAGGCTAGTGGAATGTTGGCCCTAATTTCAAAGGGATTGGAGTATAAGAGTAGGGAAGTCTGACTGTAACGGAACAAGGGACTGGGGAGACCACGCCCAGAGTACTGTGAATAGTTTTGATCCCCTTATTGAAGGAAAGATATCATTTTGTTGGAGGCACTTCAGAGAATGTTCACTAGGATGATCCCTAGGATGTGAAATGACTCCAGAGGCCAGTATCCTGACACCAAGTCAAGCTTCCAAAATAATGCAGTTCTCACTTTCATCCTTTTTACCCGCGATGCAAATTTTACAGAATTATGTACCTGAATCCCTAAGCTGTACACACTACCCTGGGCCCTGCCATTACTGTATTAGTCCGGTCTTGTTTGATTCACCACACTGTAATAGCTCACATTTATCTAAATTAAACTCCATCTGCCACTCCTCATTGGAGCCCATTGACCCAACTGAGCAAGAATTTCTTGTAATCTTAGATAACTTTCTTCACTGCCCTCATTACTACTAACTTGGTTTCATCTGTAAACTCACTAACCATGTATGTTGCTCAGTTTATTTTAGATTAGATTTCCTGCAGTGTGGAAACAAGTCATTTGGCCTAACAAGTCCACACTAACCCTCCAAATAGTAGCCCACCCACACCTACTTCCCTCTGACTAATGCACCTCACACTACGGGCAATTTTCCTGATCTGCACATCTTTGGACAGTGGGAGGAAACCCACGCAGACACGGGGAGAATGTGCAAACTCCACATAGTCAGTTGTCCGAGGCTGGAATCAAACCCAGAGCCCTGTGAAGCAGCCATGCTAACCACTGAGCCACTATGCTGCCTAGATTGAGCTGACAGGAACAATTGCATGCTCCAGAAATCAGTGATGAGAGTCTTGGAATCACTGCCTTTATATAATTGCTGTGAATTCAAGAATGCAGGTATAAAATCAATATGTGTAGGTGATATGAAACTAGTGAGTGAAGTTAATTGAGAAGAGGATTAACTGGTTCCAGGGAAGGTGACAGCTCGTTGGTTTTATCACTAGATTATTAACCCAGAAACTCTGCCAATGTTCTGGGGACCCAGCCACGGCAGATGGTGGAATTTGAATTCAGTTTTAAATCATCTGGAATTAAGAATTTAAATCATCTGAAACCATTGCCGAAAAAGCCCATCAGGTTCACTAATGTCCTCCAGGGGAGGAACTCTGCCATCCCCACCTGGTCTGGTCTACATGTGACTTCAGACTCACAGCAATGAAGTTGATTCTCAATTGCCCTCTGAAATGGCCTAACAAACCAGTCAGTTGTACCAATCACTACAAAGTCTTAAAGAAATGAAACCAGTTGGATCGCCGGGCATCAACTTGGGCACCGGAAAAGACAATGGCATAAATAGCCCCCTGCACAGTCCTCCTCACTAACATCTGGGGGCTAGTGCCAACATGGGGAGAGCTGTCTCTCAGACTAGTCAAGCAACAGCTTGACATAGTCATACTCACAGAATCATACCTCACAGACAATTTCCCAGACACCACCATCACCATCCCTGGGTATGTCCTGTCCCACTGGCAGGACAGACCCAACAGAGGTGGCGGCACAGTGGGATAGAGTCGAGAGGGAGTTGCTCTGGGAGTTCTCAGCATTGACTCTGGACCCCATGAGGTCTCATGGCTTCAGGTTAAACATGGGCAAGGAAACCTCCTGCTGATTACCACAAAAGTCCTCCTTCGGCTGATGCATCCGTATTCCTCCATGTTGAACAACACTTGGAAGAAACACTGAGGGCAGCAAAGGCACAGAATGTCCTCTGGGTGGGGGATTTCAATGTCCACCACCAAGAGTGGCTCGGCAGCAGCATTACTGATCGAGCTGGTCGGGTCCTAAAGGGCATCGCTGCCAGACTGTGTCTGTAGCAAGTGGTGAGGGAACCAACAAGAGAGAAAAACAGATTTGACCTCATCTATCCCAATCTGCTGACTGGCAATACATCTGTCCATGACAGGGTCGATAAGAGTGGCCATAGCACAGTCCTTGTGAAGACTCTCCATCGTGTTGTGTGGCACTATCACCCTGCTAAATGGGACAGACTTCAAACTGATCTAGCAGCTCAAGACTGGGCACCCATGAGGTGCTGTGGGCCATCAACAGCAGCAGAACTGTACTCCAGCACAATCTGTAACCTCATGGCCAGCATATCCCCGACTCAACCATTATCATCAAGCCTGGGAATCAACCCTGGCTCAATGGACAGTGCAGGAGGGCATGCCAGGGGCAGTACCAGGCATACCTGAAGATGAGGTGTCAACCTGGTGAAGCTACCAAACAGGACTACTTGCCAAGCAGCGTAAGCAGCAAGTGGTAGACAGAGCTGAGCAATCCCACAGCTAACAGATCAGATCTAAGCTGGTGGTAAATGGTGGTGGATGATTAATCAACCCATTGGAGGAGGAGGGTCCACAAATATCCCCATCCTCAATGATGGAGGAGCCCAGCACAATGCAAAAGCTAAGATTGAAGTAATCACAACAATCTTCAGTCAGAAGTGGTGAGTGGATGATCCATCTCAGCCTCCTCCGTTGGGGTCCCCAGCATCACAGATGGTAGTCTTCAACCAAATTAATTCTTAAGAAACAGTTGGAGACACTGGATACTGCAAAAGCTGTGGGCAACATTCTGGCAATAGTACTGAAGGTTTGTGCTTCAGAACTGGCTGCTCCTGTGTTTCCATTTCAGTTATCTATCTGGTTCCCTTTCTGAAAGGTGTTGTTGAACCTGAGTAAGTGATGTTTCGTGGTTCATTGACCTCACAAGCGCTTCCCCACAAACCTCATTGAGACCTTTGAATTGAAGGCACGTGACTGGCTAGGGCAGGACCCAATAGGTTGATGAACACATCAACAAGACCAGAGCTGACTTGGACACATCCCATCCCGAGGGTCAGGCTGCCTGAACACTGAGGATACAAATCACATCGATTTCTTTCCCACTTACTTTTCAATTGGTCTTCTTACACTGT
>NC_057713.1:6095753-6121264 GCF_004010195.1 Chiloscyllium plagiosum
GTCGGGGAGTCCAGAACTAGAGGGCATAGGTTTAGGGTGAGGGGTGAAAGATATAAAAGAGACCTAAGGGGCAAGGCTTTCACGCAGAGGGTGGTACGTGTATGGAATGAGCTGCCAGAGGAAGTGGTGGAGGCTGGTACAATTGCAACATTTAAGAGGCATTTGGATGGGTATATGAATAGGAAGGGATTGGAGGGATATGGGCCCGGTGCTTGCAGGTGGGACTAGATTGGTTTGGGATATCTGGTCGGCATGGACAGGTTGGACCGAAAGGTCTGTTTCCGTGCTATACAAATCTATGACTCTATGACTCTAAATAATTGAAAAGCTTGATTTTCTGTAGTTCAGGTCACCACATTATAGGAAGGATCAGATTACTCTGGAGAGTATGCAAAGGGGAGTCACTAGCATGTGGCCCAGCCCAGAGTGATTCAGTTTATGAAGAGAGACTCGATAGGGTAAGGTTATTTTCCTTTGAGCAGAGAAGGCCGAGGGAGATCTGTACAAAGTTTTGAGGGGCATAGAGAAGGTAGATAGGGAGAAACATTTCCCCTTTAGCAGAGGGATCAATAACAAAGGGGCACAGTCTTAAGGTGTGGAACAAGAGGATGGGAGGAAGCATTTTTTCACCTGGAAGGTGGTGGGAATCTGCAACTGACTGCCTGAAAGCATGAGAGAGGCAGGACCCCTCCAGGCATTGAAGCAACATTTAGACGAATACTTGAAATGTTCTTCTTTATTCACTTGTGGGATATGGGCGTTGCTGGCTGGACAAGCATTTATTAGTTGTCCACAGTTGCCCTTGAGAAAGTGGGGGTGAAATACTTTAGCATTCAGGACGAAGGGGCAAGGGATATTAGAATAGATAGGCAATTGATGCCAAAGTGGATATGATGGGCAGAAGGGCCTGTTGCCATGCCGTAAAAGCCCTACGGATATTAAATGCATGACCACAGAATGATTGAGAGAGACTGAGATGGGCTCAGTGCAGGTTCTATGTTGTGCAGGAAAATATAGAAATCAAAGTTGGAACTGATATAAAATTTGGCATAAAGCAGTGGAATCACATTGGTTTGTGGAGCATGATGTTTCGGGTTCTCATGACGAATGATTAACTCAAAAACAACAGAAGCATACTGAAATAATTTCCAGGCTAAAACAATAAATGTTGTCAAGGAGAATACTTAGGTACAGGCTATTAGACTAGATGGGATTGAGGTTCATAAGGAGGAGGTGTTAGCAAGACTAGAAAGTGTGAAAACAGATCAATCCCCTGGGCCAGATGGGATTTATCCTAGGATTCTCTGGGAAGCCAGGGAGGAGATTGCAGGGCCTTTGGCTTTGATCTTTATGTTGTCATTGTCTACAGGAATAGTGCCAGAAGACTGGAGGATAACAAATGTCCCCTTGTTTAAGAAGGGGAGTAGAGACAACCCTGGTGAGCCTTACTTCGGTCGAGGATAAAGTGTTGGAAAGGATTATAAAAGATAGGATTTATAATCATCTGGAAAGGAATAATATGATTGGGGATAGTCAACATGGTTTTGTGAAGGGTAGGTCATGTCTCACAAACCTTATTGAGCTCTTTGAGAAGGTGACAAAACAGGTGTTTGATGTGATGGATATAGATTTCAGTAAGGCATTTGATAAGATTCCCCATGTATTGCAGAAAATATGGAACCAATCAGAAATTAGCTAGCTGTAAGAAGACAGAGGATGATGGTTGATGGGAAATGCTCATCCTGGAGTTCAGTTACTAGTGGTGTGCCACAAGGATCTGTTTTGGGGCCACTGCTGTTTGTCATTTTTATAAGTGACATGGATAAGGGTGTAGAAGGATGGGTTAGTAAATTTGCGGATGACATTAAGGTCGGTGGAGTCATGGATAGTGTGGAAGGATGTTGCGGGTTACAGAGGGACACAGATAAGCTGCAGAGCTGGGCTGAGAGGTGGCAAATTTACAGCAGAGAACGATAGAAGCTGGGCAGAGTGGGGTTGGAACAGGGAGGCTTTTGGGAAGGCTAAGTAGATGTGCTCTAAGCCCAAGGTCCTACACAGTAGGGTCACCCTCCCACCCTCCTCTTCTAACCTAACTCAGAGTTGACAGACTCGCAGCAGGAACAGTGGGACCGTTGATCAGGGGCCTACAGGGAAGGTGAGTCACCACTTTACGGTTTCAAAACAACTTACCTCGTCTGGCGGAGCCCTCCATTTCTGTTCCAGCAGCAGGAAGAGCGGGAGCTCAAACCAAGACGGACTCTTGTGTGTTTTTTAGATTATTTACAATGTGGAAACAGGCCCTTCGGCCCAACAAGTCCACACCGACCCGCCGAAGCGCAACCCACCCAGACCCATTCCCCTACATTTACCCCTTCACCTAACACTACGGGTGAACCCGGGTCTCTAGCGCTGTGAGGCAGCAGTGCTAACCACTGTGCCACCGTGCCGCCCGTGTTGTTAAGGTAAGGTTTTTAGATTTATATTTCTTGTGTATCATGTGATTGATTAAAGGTTTAATTGGTTAATTGAATAAGACCGTAGCAGAGAAATCCTAGAAATTATTTAATAGGTAAACTGTAAAAGTTAATTAAGTAAGTGGAGATGGCTGGGCAGGTGGTGTGCTGTAGCTGTCTGATGTGGGAGCTGGCTGATCCCATTGTGAACGGCAGTGACCACATCTGCAGCAAGTCTTGGTTGCTGGAAGAACTCCAGATCCGAATTGATGATCTGGAATCTGAGCTTCAAACACTGTGTCACATCCCGGAGGGGGAGAGTTACCTGGACGTTTTGATTCAGGAGGCATTCATACCCGGTAGATTAAGTAATTCAAATTCAATTAGTGATCAGGGACAACAGGGTGTGACTTAAGTGAGGCAGGTAGGGGGATTCTGTGTTCCGGAGTGGAGGAGCCTCAGCTCCAGACCTTGTCCTAACTGGTATGAGATTTTTGCTCCCTGTACAGATGAGGGAAAGGGCTGTGGACAGGATGAGCCAGCTGACCACAGCAACTTGGTGCTGAAGGCCATTCAGCAGGGGGGAGCAAAAAGACAAGTACTTGTTATCGGGGATTCTATAATTAGGGGGAAGGTAGCATCCTTTGCGAGCCGGAATCGGGAATCCCGCATGGTGTGTTGTCTGCCCGGTGCCAGGGTGTAGGACATCTCTGACCAGCTTGAAAGGATTTTGGAGCAGGAGGAAGAAGATCCAGTTGTTGTGGTCCACATTGGCACTAACAAAGGGTCAGATGATTTGGAGTCTGTGTGGGTGGAGTTGAGGAACCACAAAGACAAAACAAAAACCATAATGGGAATTATGCACAGACCTCCTGACAGTGGTCAGGACCAGGGGCGCAAGATGTACTGGGAAATAGATAGGGCATGTCAGAAAGGCAAGGTCACGGTGATCATTGGGGACTTCAATATGCAGGTGGACTGGGTGAATAATGTTGCCGGTGGATCCAAAGAAAGGGAATTAATGGAATGCTGACAGGATGGCTTTTGGGAACAGCTTGTGATGGGGCCCAGAAGGGAGCAAGCTATTCTGGACTTAGTGCTATGTAATGAGCCAGACTTTATAAAAGATCTTAAAGTAAAAGACCACGTAGAAGGTAGCGATCATAATATGGTAGAGTTTAGTCTGCAATTTGAAAGAGAGAAGGCAAAATCAGATATAATGGTGTTACAATTATCAAGGGGCATGAGAGAGGAACTGATGAAAATCGACTGGAAGCAGAGCCTAGTGGGGGAGACAGTAGAGCAACAATGGCAGGGGTTTCTGGGTGTAATTGAGGACACAGTACAGAGGTTCATCCCAAAGAAAAGAAAGGTTATCCAGGGGGAGGGATTAGACAGCCATGGCTGACAAAGGAAGTCAGGAAATCTATCAAAGAAAAAGAGAGAGCCGATAAAGTGGCCAAGAGCACTGGGAAATCAGAGGATTGGGAAGGTTACAAAAACAAACAGAGGATAACAAAGAGAGAAATAAGGAAGGACAGGATCAAATATGAAGGTAGGCTAGCCAGTAATATTAGAAATGATAGTAAAAGCTTCTTTCAATACATAAGAAACAAATAAGATGCAAAAGTAGACATTGGGCCGCTCCAAATTGATGCAGGAAGACTAGTGCTGGGAGATAAGGGAATAACTGAAGAATTTAATAAGCACTTTGCATCAGTCTTCTCAGTAGAAGACATGAGTAATATCCCAACAGTTAAGGAGAGTCAGGGGGCAAAGTTGAGTATGGTAGCCATTACAAAAGAGAAAGTGCTAGAAAAGCTAAAAGATATAAAAATTGATAAATCTCCTGGCCCCGATGGGCAACATCCTAGAGTTCTGAGGGAGGTGGCTGAGGAAATAGCGGAGGCGTTGGTTGTGATCCTTCAAAGGTCACTGGAGTCAGGGAAAGTCCCAGATGATTGGAAAATCGTTGTTATAACCCTCTTGTTCAAGAAAGGTTCTAGACAAAACATGGAAAATGATAGGCCAATTAGCCTAACCTTGGTTGTTGGTAAAATTCTAGAATCCATCATTAAAGATGAGATTTCTAAATTCTTGGAAGTGTGGGATTGGATTGGAACAAGTCAGCATGGATTTAGTAAGGGGAGGTCATGCCTGAAAAACCTGTTAGAATTCTTTGAAGAGGTAACAAGTAGGTTAGACCAGGGAAACCCAGTGGATGTTATCTATCTAGACTTCCAAAAGGCCTTTGATAAGGTACCTCACAGGAGGCTGCTGAGTAAGGTGAGGGCCCACGGTGTTGAGATGAACTACTGGCATGGATTGAGGATTTCAGTCAAGATTAGAGTAGTACTGGAAAAGCACAGCAGGTGAGGCGGCATTCGAGGAGCAAGAAAATCGATGTTTCGGGCAAAAGCCCTTCATCAGAAATCAGGAATATGGATTGAGGATTGACTGTCTGACGGAAGGCAGAGAGTTGTGACAAGAGGTGTCCCGCAGGGTTCAGTGTTAGTATATTAATGATCTGGATGTAGGGACTTGGGGCATTCTGGCGAAGTTCACCGATGATGTGAAGTTGGGTGGATAGACAGGTACTACGAGGAGGTGGGGAGATTGTAGAAAGATTTAGTCAGTTTAGGAGAGTGGTCCAGGAAATGACTGATGAAATTCAACGTGAGCAAATGCGAGGTCTTGCACTTTGGAAAAAAGAATACAGGCATGGACTATTTTTCCAAACAGTTAGAAAATTCATAAAACCGAAGTACAAAGGGATCTGGGAGTGCTAGTCCAGGATTCTCTAAAGGTTAATTTACAGGTTGAGTCTGTGCTTAAGAAAGCGAATGTCATGTTGTCATTTATGTCAAGTGGGTTGGAATATAAAAGCAGTGATGTGCTCCTGAGACTTTATAAAGCTCTAGTTAGGCCCCATTTAGAATACTGTGTCCAATTTTGGGTCCCACACCTCAGGAAGGACACACTGGCACTGGAGCATGTCCAACTGAGATTCACATGGATGATCCCTGGAATGGTAGGCCTAACACGATGAGCAGCTGAGGATCCTGGGAATGTATTCATTAGAGTTTAGAAGGTTGAGGGGAGATCTAATAGAAACTTACAACATAACGTATGGCTTAGAAAGGGTGAACAATGGGAAGTTGTTTCCATTAGGCGGGGAAACTAAGACCTGTGGGCACAGCCTTAGAATTAGAGGCAGTCATGTTCTTCAGCCAGAGAGTGGTGGGCCTGTGGAATTCATTGCCACGGACCGCAGTGGAGGCCGGGATATTAAATGTCTTCAAGGCAGAGATTGATAAATTCTTGATCTCACAAGGAATTAAGGGATATGGGGAGATTGCAGGTATGTGGAGTTAAATGCCCATCAGCGATGATTAAATGGCAGAGTGGACTCGATGGGCCGAATAGCCTTACTTCCACTCCGACGTCTTATGGTCTTAAATGGAGTTTTCGCTCGAGAGAAAGAAAGTTAAGACGTGACTTAATAGAGCCATGCAAGATGATCAGCGGATTAGATAGGGTAGAGAGTGAGAGCCTTTCTCCTCAGATGGAGATGGATAGCACAAGAGGACATAGCTTTAAATTGGTGGGTGATAAATACAGGACAGATGTCAGAGGTAGTTCCTTTACTCAGAGAGTAGTAGGGGCGTGGAATGCCCTGCCTGCAGCAGGAATAGACTCGCTAACACTAAGGGCATCTCAATGGTCATTGGATAGACGTATGAATGAAAATGGAATAGTACAGGTTAGATGGGCTTCGAATTCATTTCACAGGTTGGCACAACATCGAGGGCCGAATGGCCTGTGCTGCACTGTAATGTTCTATGCTCTATGCCAAATAACTGGGTCTCCAATATCTGAAGTAAAAAACATTAAATAGAACAGGAAAGCAGTCCCACCACTTACACTGCAGCAGCTCAGGAAACTGGTTCAATACCATCTTCAGCCCAGAGGAGGTGATAAACTAAGGTCATTATCACTTGGTTATTAAGCCAGAGACACAGGTAATGTTCTGGAGCAATAAGCTTAGGGTTCAAATCCCATCATAGCAAATCAATTGCTGAGAAAAATCCATCTGGTTTGCTAATGTCCTTTAGGGAAGGAAATTTGCCATCCTTACCTTGTCTGGCCTACTCTTAACTGCCCTCTGGGCAATTAGGGACGGGCAATAAATGCTGACCTAGCCAGTGATGCCCACATCCTGTGAAAGACTACAAAAAAAATCCCAATAATTAAAGTTTAGTTTTAAAGAAAAGGAAAAGTTAATGATGAATACTGGCTGGAGTTGCCTTTCACTTCATTCTGCCAAATCTTTTCCCTGACTTCAGAAAGATGCTAAATGCGACCTTGAAATTGCTTACCAAACAGAAATTGAGGGAAGGAGAAGATTAGCAAAGAATGACCAGGAAACATACTCAAAGGTGCCTCAAACTAATCCTTGCATACAGAAGTTAAACCTACACTTCAGCACAGGCACCAAGAAGACACCATAACACTGGCAGGGTCCTTCATTGCTGAAGGTTTAACGATGTCGTTGAGCACCAAATGCAATTTTAACTCCATATTGGGGTGGTCAAAATGGCAGATGAAAAGAGATGTTTTACTTTTCTCTCAGGCATCCACTGACAAATGTTATGTCAGTGGAGACCGAGAGATCCGGACTGGTCAAGTAAGCACTGTGGCTGCAAGAGAGGCTGGAAACACCGCAGTGAGCAGTCCTGACTCCCCAAAGCCTGTCCCACCGTCCAATACACAAGTCAAGAGTGTGATGGAATACTCCCCACATTCCTGGATGGGTGGACCTCCAACACCAATCGAGAAGCTTGGCACCATCTGGACCAAGCAGACTAGGTTTCGCCAAGCCCGAGATGGCCAGCCTGACCTCCTGGACACTGCCTATTTCAATTCCCCCTTCTCCCTCCCCATCTGACATGTCCATCCTTGGCCTCCTCCATTGCCACAGTGAGCCAGGCCACAAATTGGAGGAACAACACCTCATCTTCCAACTGGGCAGCCTACAGCCCAGAGGACTCAACATTGAGTTCTCCAATTTCAAATAACCTCCCATCCCCATCCTCGGGCTCCCTTCCCAGTCCCTCTCCCTCCCTACCATTCCACCAACCGATCCTTCCCTCCAGCTACCAATCGGACTCATCCCTCCCATCGACCAACCAGGTCATCCCCTCTACCTGTCTTCACCTATCCTTACCTCACCATTCTGCTACTCTCCCCCACCCCACTCCCCCTCTCTTTATCTGTAGCTCCCCCTACCCCCGACATAAGGTCCTGAAGAAGGGTTAATACCTGAAATGTTGACTTCTCCACCTTCTGATGCTGCCTGACTTGCTGCGTTCATCCAGCCTCCTGTTTGTCTACTTCGGATTCCAGTATCTGCAGTTTTTCTTTGTCTCTAGGAAAGTAGCCTACTTGATTGGGACTACATCCACCATTTTGAGCAGTCAGCCAACTGGAGGTGCTGTGTATACCATTTACAAGATGGGCAGCAGCAACTCAGCAAGGCTTTGCCTATAGCATCTTCCAAACATGCAACAACAACCATTTAGAAAGACAGGAACAGCGGGAATATCTGTAACTTCCCTCCAAGCCACACATTGTCCTGCCTTGGAACCTTGGAAGTACACAGATGACCCAACAGGTCATGGAAGGGCTTCAACTGGGCAAGCATTACATTATGGGAGAAAGTGAAGAAGGGCTCATGCCCGAAATGTCGATTCTCCTGCTCCTTGGATGCTGCCTGACCTGCTGCGCTTTTCCAGCACCACATTTTCAGCAAGCATTATATTATTGCACGGCTGCAGTTCCACCGTTTAGCTCAGAAATCCATCCTAGGTCTCGCTCACTCTCTCTCCAAAACGGTTCATACTCCATGTCCATACCCCCACATGACAACGACTTATTTTCCTGCAGAGAGACCCCACAGTGACTGCTTGCTAACCTCCCTCACCATCGCCATCTACTGTTAGAGGCATGAGACAATTCCCCCGTACCCAGTATTAACCAAGTGAACATTCTCTGGTCTACCTCCAAGACCAGCACTCCTGGTGGGAATGCATGGGTTGATTCCGGATTGAGAGGTTTGGCTTATGAGGAGCGACTGTGTAGATTGGGACTATACTCATTGGAATTTAGAAGAATGAGGAGGAGATCTTACAGCAACATTTAAAATGATGAAGGGAATAGATAAGATAGAAGCAGGGAGGTTGTTTTCATTGGCGGGTGAAACTAGAACTAGGGGGCATAGCCTCAAAATAAGGGGGAGCAGGTTTAGGACTGAGCTGAGAAGGAACTTCTTCACCCGGGGGTTGTGAATGTGGAATTCCCTGCCAGTGAAACAGTTGAAGCTACCTCGTTGAATGTTTTTAAGGAGATGATCGATAGATTGTTAAATAGTAAAGGAATTAAGGGTTCTGGTGAGAGGGAGCTGAGTCCATGGAAAGATCAGCCATGATCTTATTGAGTGGTGGAGCAGGCTCGAGGGGCCAGAAGGCCTACTCCTGCTCCTAGTTCTTATATTCTTATACTCCGTTTTCTTTGAAATAAAGGCCAACTTTCCCTATTATTCAATGAACTTGGATGCTAGCTTTTTGTTATTCGTGGATAAGGATTCCCAAACCCCAGCCAACCAAATGGGATAAACCCAAACTTTGTCTTTAACCTCCTGTTGTGAGCCAGAAAAGTTTCTCCTGTTTCTATCGACGGAATATATTCTGTTGACCAGTCTCTTCACTTAGAGGGCGGCACGGTGGCCCAGTGGTTAGTACTGCTGCCTCACAGCGCCTGAGACCCGTGTTCACTTCCCGACTCAGGCGACTGACTGTGTGGAGTTTGCACGTTCTCCCCGTGTCTGCGTGGGNNNGGTGTGGACTTGTTGGGCCGAAGGGCCTGTTTACACACTGTAATGTAATCTTTTCTCCCCTCAGTCTGTTAAGGCCTGCTCAACGAGGGCTGTGTTATTGTGGTGATGCCACTGGACCAGAAAACAGCCTTCACTCTGTTTCCCAGGATGTGACCTCAAATCCCACTGTGGGATCATAAACTGAAGTTCTTTACCTCTGCAAGTGAAAGGTAGTCCCAGTGCTGACGCGAAAATCATTGATTGATGTAAAATTCCATCCATTGCCCTGTAGACTTTTGGAGGGAGTCACCTGATCTGGCTTACATGTGACCCCAGACCCACAAGAATGTGATTGATTCTGAATTGCCGTCTGAAGCGCCCTAGCAAGCCACTCCATTCCAAAGAAATTAAGGAACTGCTGACCCTACTAATGACACTCCCATTCCGTGGAAGAATAACTGAAGTTCCTTTGTTAAGGCTACATCAGAGGAATTGACAGTTTTGTTCAGTATTGAGTCATAAAGGTCTATAGCAGAAAACAGCCCTTTGGCTCATCGGGTCTGTACTGGTCCAAAAAACCCACCTATACATTCTAATCGCTTTCTACAGCACTAGGTCCATAGCCTTGGCATTGCAAATGCACATCGAAATATTTCAATGTGATGAGGGTTCCTGCCTCTACCACCCTTACAGGCAGGGAGTTCCAGTTTCCCCACCATCCCCTCAGTGAAAAAATGGTTCCTCATATTCCCTCGAAACCTCCAGCCCCATACCTCGCCAGCATCAGTGTGGGTGGGAGTCAGAAACAGGAAAGGAGCAAGTCACTTTATTGAGAGTTTTCTGTAGACCCCTCAATAGCAAAGAGACACGGAGGAACAGAGACAGAGGCAGATTTTGGAAAGCTTCAGAAGTAACAATGTTGTTGTCATGGGTGAGTTTAACTTCCCGAATATTGATTGGAACCTACTTAGTGCAAATTTTGTTTGGATGGAGCAGATTTTGTCAAGTATGTCCAAGAAGGATTCCTGACTCAGTATGTAGATAGGCCGACTAGAGGAGAGGCCGTATTGGACTCGATGCTTGGCAACGAACCAGGTCAAGTGTCAGATCTCTTGATGGGAGAGCATTTTGGTGATAGTGATCACAACACCCTGACCATTACTATATTCATGAAGAGGGATAGGAGCAGACGGTATGGGAAAATATTTAATTGGGGGAGGGGGAATTACAATGTTATTATGCAGAAACTTGGAGCAGAAATTGAGAACAGATGTTCTCAGGGATGTGCACGACAGAAGTGTGGAGGTTGTTTTGGGAGCACTTGCTGATAGTGCTGGTCAGGTTTGTGCCACTGAGGCAAGGGAGGGATAGTCGGGTGAAGGAACCTTGGGTGACAAGGGATGTGGAACAAGTTGAGGAAGCAAGGATCAGACAGGGATCAAGAGGGTTATAAGTTAGCCAGGAAGGAACTGAAGAATGGACTTAGGAGAGCTAGAAGGGGACATGAAAAAGCTTTTAACGGGTAGGATTAAGGAAAACCTGAAGGCATTCTACACTTATGTGAGGAACAAGAAGATGGCCAGAGAGAAGGTAGGGCCATTCAGGGAGAGTAGAGGGAACTTGTGCCTGGAATCAGAGGAGGTGGGAAAATCCTTAATGACTACTTTGCTTCAGTATTCACTACTGAGAGGGACCTTGATGTCTGTGAGGACAGTGTGAAACAGACTGATATGCTGGAACAGATTGATGTTAGGAAGGAGGATGTGCTGGAAATTTTGAAAAACACGAGGCTAGGTAAATCCCCTGGGCCAGACGGGATATACCCAAGGTTGCCACAGGAAGCGAGGGAAGAGATTGCTGCACCTTAGGCGATGATCTTTGCGTCTCACTGACCACTGGAGTAGTACCAGATGATTGGAGTGTGGTAAATGTTATTCCCTTGTTCAAGAAAGGGAATAGGGATAATCCTGGGAATTATAGACCAGTTGGTCTTACGTCGTTAGCGGGCAAATTATTTGAGAGGGTTCTGAGAGACAGGATTTATGATTATTTGGAAAACCATAGTTAAATTAGAGACAGTCAGCGTGGCTTTGAGAGGAGCAGATGTTGCCTCACAAACCTTATTGAATTCTTTGAGGGCGTGACAAACACTTTGATGAAGGTAGAGCAGCAGATGTGGTGTATATGGATTTTAGTAAGGCGTTTGATTAGATTCCCCGTGGTTGGTTCATTCAGAAAGTAAGGAGGCATGGGATACAGGGTAACCTGTCTGTCTGGGTACAGAATTGGCTGGATCATAGACTGAGGATGGTGGTAGATGAAAGATTTTCAGCCTGGAGCTTGGTGACCAGTGCTCCATAGGGATAGGTCCTGGGACCTCTGCTGTTTGTGATTTTTATAAATGACTTGGATGAAAAAGTGGAAGGGTAGGCTAGTAAGTTTGCTGATGACACGAAGATTGGTGGAGTTGTAGGTTGCAACAGGATATTGACAGAATGCAGAGCTGGCCAGAGTAGCGACAGATGGAGTTCAACCTGGAAAGGTTTAAGGTGATTTATTTTGGAAAGTCGAATTTGAATGCAGATTACAGAGTTGTGGGAGAAAGATCTGCCACCCTATCCACCCACAGCATAACCACAAAAACAAACACAGAAGCAAGCCTGCGAAACACAGAGATCAAGCCTGCCAACACACACACAATGCCCCAGTCTTGGCCAAACAGGCTAACATAGAAACCAGGCATGGCCAAACTACTCCCAGGCCAGAGAATACACTTCCCAAACAGCCTTCACAGTGAGCTCCCAGCCTCAATTAGCACTGCAGTCCCAACACACTAAGGGCAGGCTCACTTCCCATTGAAACCGATACAACATAAACAATGAGGCAGGCCGAGAGACCCCGAAGACTTTGCTCGCTGGAGGAACACAATGAACACACCTGGATGCCAGGAGAAGGAACAATTCCTCATATTCGCGCAGACAGGAAATACAATGAATAATCCTCTAGAAGACACTCTCACCCACTCACGGAGATGGCTGGCATCTCCTGTGTCAATTACAAATCAATTGCTGCTGCCAGACCGTTGATTACCTTCCATTCAGTTTATTCTTGTTTTAATCTCTTTACAATTTTCCCCATTGTACTGTAACTGCTTTACAATGAGCCCCTTTGTGTTGTCCCCTATAAAACCTACCGGCGCCTTCCATTCGAGGAAGAGCATTCTGGCCATCTGTGCAATCGCTTGGTTCAATAAACTACTTGTCAGTTGCACCGCGATTCCTGTTTGTGGTCTCTGATTCATTGGGCTGAATTTCTCCGAGAAAGATTACAGGCAGAATTCCTGGCAGTGTGGGGGAGCAGAGGGATCTTGGGGTCCACATCCATAGACCCTTTAAAGTTGCCACCCAAGTTGTTAGGGGTTGTTAAAAAGGCGTATGGCGTGTTGGCTTTCATTAACAGGGGGATTGAGTTTAAGAGCCACAATGTTATGCTGCAGGTCTATAGAGCCCTGGTTAGTCCACACTTGGAATATTGTAGGCAAAAGTGAGGACTGCAGATGCTGGAGATCAAGATTAGAGTGGGGCTGGAAAAGCACAGCAGGTCAGGCAACGTCTGAGGAGCAGGAAAATCGATGTTTCGGGCAAAAGCCCTTCATCAGGAATTGCCCAAAACTTTGATTTTCCTGCTCCTCGGATGCTGGCTGATCCGCTGTGCTTTTCCAGCACCACTCTCGTCTTGACTTGGAAAAATGAAGCAACCAGGATATTCAGTTCTAGTCGCCTCATTTTGGAAAGATCTGGAAGCTTTAGAGAGGGTGCAGAGGGGATTTACCAGGATGCTGCCTGGACTGGAGGGCATGTCTTATGAAGAAAGGTTGAGGGATGTAGGGCTTTTCTCATTGGAGCGAAGAAGGCTGAGAGGTGACTTGATGAAGGTGTACAAGATGATGACAGGCTTAGACAGAGTGGATAGCCAGAGACTTTTTCCCAGGGCAGAAATGGCTATCACAAGGGGGCATAATTTTAAGGTGATTGGATAAAGGTTTAGGGGAGATGTCAGAGATAGATTCTTTACACAGAGAATGGTGGGTGTGTGGAATGCAGTGGTAGTAGAGTCAGATACATTGGAAATATTTAAGCGGCTCTTGGATAAGCACATGGATGATTGTAAAATGAAGGGTTTGTAGGTTAGTTTGATCTTAGATAAGGATGAAAGATCAGCATAACACCAAGAGCTAAAGGGCCTGGACTGTGCTGTACTGTTCTAAGTTCTATGTTCTATGTTCAATGTTCTAGATTTCTAAATCTTTGCCGCTGGTCATTGATTCCTGTCTATGTCCCTTATAATTTTAACCATCTCAGTCATGTCCTCTTCAGTCTCCTCTGCTCTAAGGAAAATAACCACCAGTCTGTCCAATCTCTCTTCATCCCTGCAACACTCCAGCCCAGGCAACATCCTGGTAAATCTCCCTCTGCATCCTCTCCACTGCTATCACATTCCTTCTAGAATGGATTCCAAAAGTATGCACAATACTCTAGTTACAGCCTGACCAATGTATAGTTCCAGCACCTTTATCCCATGGTAGAGATGAGGGGACATAATTTTAAGGTGATGGAAGGAAGATTTAGGGGAGATGTCAGAGATAGGTTCTTTACTGAGAGAGTGGTGGGTGCGTGGAATGCTCAACCAGTAGTGGCAGTAGAGTCAGGTACATTAGGGACATTTAGCGACGCTTGGACTGACTGTGAAGGCTGTTTGGGAAGTGTATTGTCTGGTCTGGGAGTAGTTTGGCCATGCCTGGGTTTCTATGTTAGCCTGTTTGGCCAACATGATAGTGCAATGAAGAGTATGTAGGAACAGGGGAAGGCCCTGTTCCACCAGTTGAAATGATCATGGTGATCTGTGGCCTCACTACATATACCTGCCTTTGGTCCACATCCCCTAATACCTTTACTTCACAAAAAAAATTATCAATCTCAGTTTTAAAATTAACAACTGATACAGTACTCACTATCCTTTGTGGAAGAGAGTTCCAAACCTCTCCTATCCTTTGTGTGTAGAAGTGCTTCCTCACATCTCTCCTAAATTGTCTCCAGATTCCTGATGAAGGGCTTTTGCTCGAAACGTTGATTTTCCTGCTCCTCGGATGCTGCCTGACCTGCTGTGATTTTCCAGCACCACTCTGATCTTGACTCTGATCTCCAACATCTGGAGTACCCACCTCTGCCTATCTCTCCTGAGCAGTCTGCCCCTAATTCCGGCCCTAATTTTAGAATCTCCAAGCAGTGGAAATAGTTTATTTTTATCAACCCTGTCGTTCTCCGGGAATATCTTGAAGACTCCAATCAGCTCACCCCTTAGCCTTTTACATTCTAGAGAAAACGATGTACCACTGTAGTTCAGCTGACAAGCTGGATGCAAGTGACCCCACAGAAATTATATTTTCAAGAGGGGTGGGGGTGCGTTCACAAGTGTCCTCACCAATATTTGTCTCTCAACCAGCCTCCCAGCTCAGTACCATCACAGCTGTTTGTGGATATTCACTGGGTGATTGCATTCCCTACATAACGGCAATGACTGGGCTTTGAAGGTAAACAGAGAACTTTGCAAGTCTTGAAGTTGTGAAAGGTGCTATGTGAATGCAGGCCCTGTGTCACCTGCCACCAGCACCCCGTTCCCCCAAACCCACTGACATTCTGTTCCCGCTCACTGTATGGCGCAGCTGATCAGGTGACCTGGGCATGCGGATGATTCCTGGGATTTAAAATTCCCCCCCTCCCCCAAGCCTCCATTCAATTCTCATTCGAGAGTTAAAATTGGGTGTTTCTGTCGACGGGAAATGCTGTCAATGTTGCATTTTATGCTGCTTTGATGTTTGTGATCTGTCTGGTTAACTTGAGTTGCAATACTGGGACTGATGGATTGAGCTCCAATCAATTCCTTTGTTGTCGCTTCATTCAGAATTGTCGATATTATTAACTGGACCGAACAGTGAGCGCAAAAAAAAAGAAACGCCGCCATCTACTGCTCATCGACAGAAGTACAAGAACAAACTCAACACTTAGCCGTTGCGGCCATTCGGCCCTTCAAACCCATTGCAACATTCATTGAAGTCATGCCTGTGCTCTACCTTAATTCCATCTACCCACCTCTGTTCTATTAATACCCCCCTGGCAATTTCCTATAAACAGCACTGTGGTAGTGTGGTAATCTGTTCTCTTTCTGAGGGGTAAATATTAGCCAGAGCACCTCCCTGTTCTCTGTTTGTATTGGGGTCAAGGGAGACAGGGGCCTCAGCTCACACCCACCAATGCTGCACGCCCTCAGTATTGCACTGACAATTTTGATAGTTATGTACTCAAAGACATGGATTTGAACTTGATCCCATAAGCTTCCGTGTCACCCACTGAACTACTTTACTCATTACTATGAGCAAAGGGACCGGGGAGGAGGCAGTGAGATTTTTATATTGAATGTAGCTAGTAATGAAGGTCATGTTGTGGAGGAGCCAGTGTTGGACTGGGGTGGACAAAGTCAAAAATCACACAACACTGGGTTATAGTCCAACAGGTTTAATTGAAACCACAAACTTCTCGAGCCCCATCAGGAAGCTAGTGAGAGAGAGTACATCAGACACAAAAAGGAAAAAAAAAGACTCATATAACCTATGCGAATGGTTGAAAGGCTGTATTCCTGATGAAGGGCTTTTGCCTAAAATGTCGATTTTACTGCTCCTCGGATGCTGCCTGAACTGCTGTGCTTTTCCAGCACCATTAATCCAGAGAATGGATGAAGGCACAGATTGAATAGGAGCCTTCATAAAATCAAACCAACCCTTCAGTCCAACTCATCTGGAGTTCCCCAAACTGAACTAGTCCCATTTGTCTGAGCTTTGCCCACTATCCCTCTATAAACTTCCTATTCATCTTCCTGCCCAAAGGCCTTTTAAAGGTGAGACAATGGCCGAGTGATATTATCACTAATCCAGCAGCCCAGGTTTAAGTCCTGCCATAGCAGATGGTGGAATTTGAATTAAATAAATGTCTGGAATTGCAAGTCTAATGATGACAATGAATCTGTTGTTTGGGAAAAACTCATCTAGCTCACTAATGCCCGTTAGGAAATGTAACTTATCTATACCTGGTCTGCTTGTGACTCCAGACCCACAGTAATGTATTTGACTCGTTAATGCCTTCTGGGCAATCAGGGATAGGTTAATAAATGCTATGCTAGGCAGAGATGCCCTCATCCTATGACTTTTAAAAAAACATGTTTTAATTGTACCAGCCTCTGGCAATTCATCCCACACACCCACCACCCTCTGTTTGGAGAAGTTGTCCCTCAGCTCTTTTTTTAATTTTTCCTCTCTCACTTTAAAATTACGCCCTGTAGTTTTGAACTCCACTACCCCAAGGTAAAGACCTTGACTCCTCACCTTATCCATACCCTTCTTGAAAAACCAGATAAATGCAAAAAAAAATGAACTTCTTGCAGGGCTAATGGGGAAAGAGCAGAAAAGTAAGACTAGGCAGTTAGCTCTTTCAGTGAGCCAGTGGGCCAAATGACCTCCTTCGCTTGCGCATCATCTCATGAGAACGAAACTATTGTGTAGCATCTCTGGTTTAATGCAAACTCACAGAAACCTAGCTTCCCATTTATTCTGTGTTTATCTCCGCTCAATGCCAAATCTCTCTTCTGTGGAGCACCTTGAGAGGTTTTACTGCTTTCGAGGCGCGATATAAATGCAACTTGTTGTTGTTGTTGTCAGGCTACATCTCTTCAGGGATGGAACTCAATTCCTGCCTGAGTCATGATGACATAAAGAGCAACTTGTTGGGAGATCAAATGCAACGTTTTTAATTGGAATGAGAAGATTAAATTAGGAACGAGTAGGTGGCCTGTTATCTCAGTTCTGTTACAGTCAGAATCCTTTAACAGCTATGTTCAATGCTCTAATTACCAAAGGATATTGAACCTCTCAAAGACGCAATCTAATCAGGAACTCTGAAGTAACATCATGAAGGCAAAGCCAAAGCAAACTGTGCTTTAAATGGTGTGACTTGATCACGTAATGTATTGTACAATTCTTTCAATGAGTAGGAGGAATGGTGTTGGACAGCACTGATGGCGATATTTTGAATTAGACAGCAAAAGACTTTCAGAGATTTACAAGGATTTTCTTGTAAATCTACAGTTTCGCACAAACATCAGTTTCCACCTTTCTCTTCTGGGTGTTTTTCCTATCCAGAAGGCAGCCCCCACACTCAGGAAGAACCCAGCTCTTAAATACAACCTCTCAATCTCTGCTGGAGATGCTCTGGTTTATCCCGAAAGGAATTGCATTTCTAGCGTTGAGACGTCGCGGAATCATCTACTGCACAGAGCAAGCAGACCAAAAGAGACTTTGAAACAGTCCTGAATCATCGATTATCCTGCGCCACTGAAAGGCAACAAGATATTCGGAACTGTCTGAGCACGGGGAGGTGGTTTCTCACACCCAGTATGTATCCCTCCATCACATTCTCTGAAAGGACGGATGATTCAGCCTTTGTCTCAATGCTGTGTGTGGGTGCTTGCTGTGTGCACATTTCTGCTGCATTTCCCACCTCGTGATGCTCGCTACATTTCAAAGCAATTTGATTGGCTGTGAAGTGTTTTGGAATGTCCTGAATTGTAAAAGCTGCACTGTACAGGCGGGTGGGACTAGGGCAGTTTGGGGATTACATTCTGCACAGATGGGTTGGATGGAAGGGTCCATTTCTGTGCTGTATGACTCGACTTCTCTGTGTATGTTTCTGGATGTTTATGAAAGCAGGCAGCACATTGACCCAGCAGCAAAGGCCATCAGAACTAGGAGCAGGAGGAGGCCTTCAGCCCCTCGAGCCTGCTCCACCATTTAATACGATCCTATCTCAGCCTCAACGCCACATCGTCGCCCGCTCCCCGTAACCATTTAACCCATTACTCATGAAAAAATCTATCTCCTCCTTAAATTTACTCAGTGTCCCAACATCCATCGCAGCCTGGGGGAACACTTTGAGAGAAGTAATCCCTCCCCATTTCTGTTTTAAATCTGCTCCCCCTCCCCCATGTGACCGCTCATTCTAGATTGCCCCCACATGAGGAAGCACCCTCCTCAGTATCTCCCACCCCTCAATTAGATCACCCCTCCTTCTCCTAAACTCGAGAGAGTATCAGCCTAAACTGCTCAACCTCTCTTAATTAAGGCAAACCCCTCACCTCTGGAATTAATCTCATGAATCTCCTCTGAATTGCTTCCAATAGAATTACATCCTTCCTCAGTAAGGGGACCAAAGCTGCACACCGATGTGAAGGCAGGATGAGGTCCACACTGCACGATTGCCAGTGCTGTGACCACTGGGTTCCACCCTGGGTTTCCAGACACTGGGGAGACCAGCACTGGCAGCTGCCTGAGTGCCCATGTTCTGGAAATTCCTCCCGATAACCTCTCCCCTCCAACCACCCCACCCCACTCCCGTCACCGGAGACTGGATCCAGCTCCCATCCAAGTACAGCCTCTCAGTCACCCTGTCCTGTTTCACTCAGTCTCAGGGGCAAGACCAACATTACCTTGCCTATCCCTGGTTGAATTTGAGGTTCGGTCTGATTTTGTAAAAGGAGAAACTATTAGCAATCATTTGTAAGTGGCAGGAGGAACAATTTAGCACAGATTAAGGGAAGTGTGGTGCTGGAAAAGCACAGCAGATCAGGCAGCATCCAAGGAGCAGGAGTATCGACACTTTGCACATAAGCTATAGAATCCCAACAGTGTGGAAACAGGCCATTTGACCCAACAAGTCCACAACAACCTTCCGAAGACTAACCCACCCAGACCCATTCCCCTATATCTACCCCTGCCTAATACACCTAACCTACACAGCCCTGGACACTATGGGCAATGTAGCATGGCCAATTCACCCTAACCTGCATATCTTTGGACTGTGGAAGGAAACTGGAGTACCCAAGGAAACCCACAAAGGAGAATGTGCAAACTCCACATAGACAGTCGCCTGAGGCTGGAATCGAATCCAGGTCCCTGGCACTGTGAGGCAGCAGTGCTAACCACTGAGCCACCGTGCCATCCCAAAGCCCATCATCAGGAATTCTTATGCCCGAAACGTCGATTCTCCTGCTTATTGGATGCTGACTGACCGGCTATGCTTTTCCAGCACCTACACGTTTTGACTCTAATCTCCAGCATTCGCAGTCCTCACTTTCTCCTGGAATAAGAGAAATGTGAGATAGCCCATGCAAGAGACTCACTTTGGACAAGTTGTGCAGTCAATACTCAATGAAGGCAACAAGTTCAAATTGTTTACCCATCTTTTCAGCATCCATTTAGGCCCCAGGGGTTTCGGGGAGCCCCCATCTCTGGAAGGTTGGGTTTGAGTTTGGTTTCAAATGCCCTTCACCTTGGACGTGTGTCTTCATGTGTCTGACAGGATCATTAAAAACAACTCTTATTTATTTGATGGAACCAATCTGGACCAGAACTTTGCAGCTATGTAGCACCCAGCTGCAACCATTCCATGGTTATTTCCTTTCTCATTCATTCCTGAAATGTCCAGGCCCAGCATGCATTGCCTAGTTGCCCTGGAGATGGTGATGGTGAGCTGTCTTCTTGAACCACTGTAGTCCTTGATGTCGATAGATCCCTTTTTGGGGAATGGGTTCCCAGATTCTGACCCAGCAGCACTGAAGGAATGGCGAAATATTTCCAAGTCAGGATGGTGGGTGGCTTGGAAGGAGGCTTGCAGGGGGTGGTGTTCCCATGTATCTGCTGCCCTTGTCCTTCCAAATGGAAGTGGTCATGGGTTTGGAAGGTGCTGTTGAGGATCTTTGGTGAATTTCTGCAGTGCATCTTGTAGATGATACCCACTGCTGCTACTGAGTGACTGTGGTAGAGGAAGTGGACCTTGAAGGTGGTGGGTGGGTGCCAATAGGCTGTTTTGTCCTCAGTTGTGTGATCACACAGCAGAAACATAGCCCTGCAAGCCTGCTCTGCCATTCAGCAGGATCATGGTTGATCATCCAACTCAGTATCGTGTTCCCATTTTCTCCCCAACCCATTGATCCCTTTAGCCCTAAGAATTGTATCTAACTCCTTCAGACCACCTTCCTGAAGTGTGATCATCACTCCCCCAGTGTGTCTTCTGGCCTGTAAATCCTAGCCTTGCCAGTGACCCATTCACCGTGAGTGAATGTTTTCAATAAAATACATTCTTTTGATTCCTGACCCCATTTCAAAGGAGAAAACGGGAGTTTGTCGCTGGTGAACTGGTCAATTGAAGGGCTTTTGGCCGAAACGTCGATTTTCCTGCTCCTCGGATGCTGCCTGACCTGCTGTGCTTTTCCAGCACCACTCTGATCTAGACTCTGGTTTCCAGCATCTG
Source organism: Chiloscyllium plagiosum (assembly GCF_004010195.1). Taxonomy (NCBI): domain Eukaryota; kingdom Metazoa; phylum Chordata; class Chondrichthyes; order Orectolobiformes; family Hemiscylliidae; genus Chiloscyllium; species Chiloscyllium plagiosum. The sequence continues at coordinate 6,116,495 of NC_057713.1, forward strand.
CAGTCCTCACTTCTGTCTGGTCAATATTTATTCACTACGAAATAGGTAACTTGTTGATTGTCACTTTGCTGTTTGTGGGAGCTTGCTGTGCACAAATTGGCAGCTGCGTTGCCTTTAATACGGGAGCGACTCAACTTTCAACTGGAGTTGCAGGTCACTTCGGAAGATCCTGAGCTTGTGGAGGACGTTATTTAATTGCAAAGTCTTGCTTCCTTGTTAGGCAGAGTGCAGTCCTTCGTTTGGATGAGCTGCATTTACAAATAAGGAGACAGTGTTTCACTGTCCCTTGAGAGTCAGGGTTTGCAGACAAACGTCTCGGTTATTACCAGCTTCCTCATTCACAGTTAGTCATCTGTCTCCAACTAACCCGCTCAAAAATACACTCAATCGCAGATGTCACGGGACTTGGCTCCGTCACTGAAGCTCTCACTTTCTGAGTCAGGCCGTGTGGGTTCAAGTCCCAGAACAAGTCAACTCTTACTGAACTAAGCTCCAGATTGTTTTTATTCATTCACTGGAAATGACCGTCATTTATTACCCAACTGCAGCTGAGAAGCTTTGCTACGAGTCTGGAGCCACCTGCAGTCTCCCTTTCCTAAAGGCCGTTAGTCATCATTCGACTCTTAATTCCAAATTTTTGTTTGATTCAAATTCTACCAGGGCAGGGATGAAACCTCGGTTCCCCAGAACATTAATGGATCTAGCAATGATACCACAAGGGCCACTATCTCTGCTCCAACTCTAACGGCTCCTGTAAACTTTCTCTGAGTTTATTTGAAATCACAAGCTTTCGGAGCACTGCCCCTTTGTCAGGTGAAGTGAACAAAAGCACACAGGCACAGAATTTATCAGAAGAGACATCAATGGGCAGATGAGTTAAGGTTTTGGGTCTGTACTGTTACAGGTTTGCAGCTTTCATATGGCCCACGTGCTTGTTCAGGACCCCAACTTTACACGTCACTGGCCCTGACCTCATAACGACCACACCTCTTACCCATGCAGGTGGTTCCTCCACCCAACTTCGGCCCCTGAAGTAAACTGTCTCTCGGCTTTAGCGGAGTCTTGTGTCTGGTCTTTAGCGTTCCTAATCCAGGTTCACTCACCACCCCAGATCTGGGAAGGTCAGGTTTGACCTGGTACGGGGTCAGCTCCCCATTGTGTTATGGACCAGGCCAGACCCCACTCAAAATATTTCAAGAAGGTAACCTAGACCCTACCTTTTTCTTATTTTAAAGGCAGGTGTGAAGTAGGTAGCCCAGGTGCGGCCCAACTGGTCAAAACACTTGGCTTTAAGCGAAACAGAATTTATTTAAACACTGCATTAAAACACAACAAACAAAAGTTAGAATAACTTAACTATTTGACAACCCAACCGACTCGATATAGCAACTTAACAAAGGAGCTGTTCCAATTCCCAAAACATCCCATAGACATACCCCTTGGCAAAAGATAAATTCAACCACAGGCTCTGCGATTCCCTACAGTGTGGAAACAGGCCCTTCGGCCCAACAAGTGCACACCGGCCCTATGAAGATTAACCCACCCAGACCCAATACCCTCTGTCTAATACACCTAACACTATGGGCAATTTAGCATGGCCAATTCACCTGACCTGCACATCTTTGGACTGTGGGAGGAAACCCACACAGACACGGGGAGAACATATAAGTTCTATACAGACAGTCACCTGAGATTGGAATCAAACCCGCGTCCCTAGCACTGCAAGACAGCAGCGCTAACCACTGTGCCACCTTACAGGCAGGAGAGATTTCAGAGAGAGAAGTCAGTCAAGAATCATCTGCTGAAGCATGGCACCTTTCTCTGGACTGAAGCAGCTTCTCGCTGCCAGCTACTAGCAGCATCTCTCCTACAACTAAAACAAACTATAAAAAACCTGAACTGGGAGAGCTGGTCACTCCCTTGCCATTGTTAAATAGGCTCTCTCCCAGACATTTAGGCACCTCTGCCTTTACAACCTCTTTAAAAAAAAACCCCAAGGACAAAATAACCTTATTAAAGGGGCAGCATCATCACAATTCGCAACTCTGCTGGAGCTATCGTTGTAGTTTTGTGAAGTATGGTCCTATAATCAGATAGGAACCAGAACAGTTTAGTATCTAGTGAAACTGGAGGATGTTTCTTCAAGCCTGCCTTCAAAGTTTGGACTGCTCTTTCTGCCAGACCATTGGAGTTGTTCTTATATGTTGAATGCCATTCGACTTTAGGAACTACTCAAACTCCCTGTAAGTAATCGATGGATCGTCCTTCCGGAATCTGTGATGCAGTGGTAACGTTGCTCCCTCTCTGGCCAGTAGATCCAATTAGATTAGATTACTTACAGTGTGGAAACAGGTCCTTCGGCCCAACAAGTCCACATCGACTCATAACCCACCAGACCCATTCCTCTATATTTATCCCTTCACCTAACACTACAGGCAATTTAGCATGGCCAATTCACCTAACCTGTACATCTTTGGACTGTGGGAGGAAACCGGACCACCCGGAGGAAACCCACACAGACACGGGAAGAATGTGCAAACTCCACACAGTCAGTCGCGTGAGGCGGGAATTGAACCCAGGTCTCTGGCGCTGTGAGGCAACAGTGCTAACCACTGTGCCACTGTGCCGCCTGTGTTCAAGTCCCACCTGGCCCTGAGATATGTCCAAACATACTGCAAGGGCTGCACAGTGGCAGGATCCCGGGTTCAATCCCAGACTCGGGCGACTGACTGTGTGGAGTTTGCACATTCTCCCCGTGTCTGTCTGGGTTTCCTCCGGGTGCTCCGGTTTCCTCCCACAGTCCAAAAATGTGCAGGTCAGGTGAATTGGCCATGATAAATTGCCCATAATGTGAGGTGCATTAGTCAGGGTTAAATGTGGGGTAATGGGTCTGGCTGGGTTACTCTTCGGAGGGTCGGTGTGGACATGTTGGGCCGAAGGGCGTGTTTCCACACTGTAGGGAATGGAATCTAATCTAAAGGGTTGTTTGCAATAACTGTAATGATGAGGATGAGATTATGTTCATGAGAAGCAAGTGGGGCAGTGGTACAAATAAACCAGCAACTTCTGGAAATTTGTGTTATTTTCTCAATTTCCCCTGAACTCATCAGTTAATTTGTACACCACTCATGACGTGTCATTAACCACGCTGTTAGTTTTCCAACAAATTTAGTTTTTGTTTTGGCGAGATGAGTTTTGAGTTACTGGCGATTCCTGTAGCTTCCCAGCTGTAACATTTATTAACCACGCTGGAGTTTACCCAAGGTTTGCTGTTCACTTTCTCCTACATGTTGCCAGGCCGGTTGCCTAGGCAACCCACGACCTAGAGGCACAGTGAGAGAAGGAATCAATCGATTAATCTCTCTGGCACTCCTGAAGGAAGTGTGAGTAGACAGATTAGGGTTAAGCTTTAACAATTTATCCGAGACTCTGAATTCCCTTCTTTGTTTCAAGAACAGAGAGTCTGAGGCGAGATTCCTGACGAAGGCAGGTTTTACTGTGAAAGCCTGTGATAGTGCGTCTATTTGTCACAGTGACTGTTCGCTCAGATCCACACCATGATTTGCTCAGGGTACTCACCAGATGGTGCTGGAGTTCACAGAATGCACCATCGCAAGTTAAACTACTCCAGTCTAACTGAAGACCTCCTCCCACACTACCTCCTCCACCTTGTCCCCATCAAGGCATCCTTCATAGGAACCCTACAGTGTCAGAAAGAGGCCATTCAGCCCATCACGTCCACACAACCCTCCAAAGGGCATCCTATCCAGACCCACACCCTCCCCCCCTCCCACTACCATATCACTGGGCCACTGTATTTCCCATGGCTAAACCACCTAGCCTGCACATCCCTGGACGCTATGGGCAATTTCTCATGGCATCTTTGGACTGTGGGAGGAAACCGGAGCACCTGGAGGAAACCCACACAGTCGTCCAAGGTTGGATTCGAATCGTGGTCCCCAGCGCTTGAGGCAGCAGTGCTAACCACTGAACCACTGCGCCACCCTTCTATAAATTATTTATAATTCCTTTCCTTCTCACATTTATATCCAGCTTCCCCTTTGAAATGATCGTGTCTGCTATCAGCTGCATTTCTTTTGCTTTTATTCCCTCCCAGGCTGTGGGCAAGGCTGGCTAGGCCAACAGTTATTATTCAGAGGAGAATTCAGAGTCAACCCCATTGCTGTGTGCCTGGAGCCAACTGTAGGCCAGGCTGGGTAAAGATGGCAGATACTGGGACGAAGGGCCTGTTTCCACACTGTAGGGAATCTAATCTAATCTAATCATCATATTCCTTTCCTGATGAGCATCCGTGATACAGATGGGATTTTCCTGGCAATTGTCAATTATTTCATGGGGATCGTTACCTCCAAATGTTTTTTTAACTCCAGATTTCTATTGAAATCCAATCTCACCATTTGCCATGATACAATTCAAATATAAGGCCCCTGAGACTCTGAATTAAGGGTCTCGTGACAATACCACTAGGTCATCATTTTCCCCTTGAATGCACCAGTACAGGAATTAAGAGGCCATTTGGTCACTCCAGCTTGCCCTACCACTCATTGGCTTCATATTAGAGGTCCCCGAGCTTACTTTCACAATCAGGACCCCGGCCCACCTTCCGAGGACCCCTTCGCCCACCTCCAACACACTGCATCCACCTGGACACCCCGCGCTGGCCTATTACCTGCCCTCGACCTCTTCATTTCCAACTGCCGCCGGGATGTTAACCGCCTCAACCTGTCTACCTCCCTCCCCCACTCCAAC
>NC_057713.1:6123620-6125753 GCF_004010195.1 Chiloscyllium plagiosum
CTCTAGCTTATCTCTCCACGCTCCAGGCTCTCTGCCTTTATTCCTGATGAAGGGCTTTTGCCCGAAACGTCGATTTTGAAGCTCCTTGGATGCTGCCTGAACTGCTGTGCTTTTCCAGCACCACTGATCCAGAATCTGGCTTCATATTAGACCCAACCCTCCATATTGGCTCCTTCAGCAATCAACAATCTGTGGCACTCAGCCTTCCAACATACTCGACAATGTAGCGTTCCGGGAAGAGAATTCCAGCACCACTGATCCAGAATCTGGCTTCATATTAGACCCAACCCTCCATATTGGCTCCTTCAGCAATCAACAATCTGTGGCACTCAGCCTTCCAACATACTCGACAATGTAGCGTTCCGGGAAGAGAACTCCAAGCAGCACCAACCCTCTGTGAAACAAAAAAATCGTCCTCATCTCCATCTTCAACTCTGTCCCTTGGTCCTAGGTTCCCCAACAAGAGGGAACCACATCCTCTCAGCATCTGCCCCGTCACATCATACATTCATGACAGAAAAGGCCCTTCAGCCTATCGGGTCTGCAGGCGACAGTGAGGACTCCAGATGCTGGAGACCAGAGACAAGATTCGAGTGGTGCTGGAAAAGCACAGCAGGTCAGGCAGCATCCGAGGAGCGGGAAAATCAATGTTTCGGGCAGGAGCCCTTTATCAGGAATCATTCCTGATGAAGGGCTCCTACCCGAAACATCGATTTTCCCGCTCCTCGGATGCTGCCTGACCGGCTGTGCTTTTCCAGCACCACTCGAATCTTGTCTATTGAGTCAGTGCCAACTGGTCCCACTCTCCGACCAACCGTTCCGCAGCTTTGAATGTTCTGTGTGTTCATCCAAGTAAAGGTTGGGAGGTTTCCCTCCCCAGCAGCACCTTCCAGACCCCCACCACCTTCTGGGTGAAATAAGGTTTTGTCAAGTCCCCTCTAAACCACCTGCCTTCCACTTTAAAATTATATCCCTTGCTCTTGACCCTTCCACTGCTCTCTACCACCCTGTCAATGCTCCTCATAATGTTATACACCTCTAATGTTACAGACTGGGCCAGATCCCTCAAAACATTTTAAAGCAGGTAGGCGAGACCGTAATTGGCTATTTGTTTCGCGAGAGGTGTAGTGGACATACCCAGAGTCAGTTGGGCCGAGTTTCAAACAAACAAAATTTATTTACTAAATGATGGGTTGAAACACAAAGGACAAAAACAGAATACCAGATAACTTATTCTATCCAAACCCAACTTAGTGATGCTGTTCCGAATATACTTGCAGCTGTCCAATACACACATTCCTTAGCACAAACATAGAGTCATAGAGATGTATAGCACGGAAACAGACCCTTCGGTCCAACTCGTCCATGCCGACCAGATATCCCAACCTAATCTAGTTCCATTTGCCAGCATTTGGCCCATATCTCTCTAAACCCTTCCAATTTATGTACCCATCTAGATGCCTCTTAAATGCTGTAATTGTACCAGCCTCCACCACCTCCTCTAGCAGCTCATTCCATACACGTACAACCATCTGCGTGAAAAACCTGCCCCTTAGGTCTATTTTATATCTTTCCCCTCTCACGCTGATCCGCTGATGCCCTCTAGTTCTGGACTCCCCCACCCCAGGGAAAAGACTTCGGACATATTAAACAATGGCATAGGCAACTTAGAGTTTAAAATCAGAAGGGTAGAAGGGCAGAGAGAAGCTTCCAGATTCCCCTGTGACTCTTACTCACTCAGTGACTCCCGAACGGGTTCGATCTGCACAGCCCGAGTGCTGGCCACGCCCCCTTCACGATGCCTGTTATTCAAAAGACCTTTCAAGCTTTTGGTCTGAAGCACACAGTGTGGTAGGGCAAGCAACACGGGTGTGTTAGGGCAAGCAACACGGGTGTGTTAGTGCAAACAACACGGGTATGTTAGGGCAAACAACCCAGGTATGTTAGGGCAAGCTACACGGGTGTGTTAGGGGAAACAACACGGGTGTGTTACGGGTAACAACACGGGTGTGTTAGGGCAAACAACATGGGTGTGTTAGGGCAAACAACACAGGTATATTAGGGCAAACAACACGGGTATGTTAGTGCAAACAACACGGGTATGTTAGGGCAAACAACACGGGTATGTTAGGG
>NC_057713.1:6126253-6201253 GCF_004010195.1 Chiloscyllium plagiosum
GTGTTTTTAAAAACCCTTTGGATTCTCTTTAACTCTATTTGCTATCTCATGTCCCCCTTTTTGCCTTCCTGATTTCCCTCTTAAGTATACTCCTACTTCCTTTATACTCTTCTAAGGATTCATTTGATCTATCCTGTCTAACCTGACATATGCTTCTTTCTTTTTCTTAACCAAATCCTCAACTTCTTTTGTCATCCAGCATTCCCTATACCTACCAGCCTTCCCTTTCACCGTAGCAGGAATATACTGTCTCTACACTCTCATTATCTAATTCCTGAAGGCTTCCCATTTTATAGATGCTATTTTACCTGCGAACATATGCCCCCCCCCCAATTAGCTTTTGAAAGTTCGTGCCTAATACCATTTAAATTGGCCTTTCTCCAATTTAGAACTTCAACTTTTAGATCAGTCATCTCAGTTCCGGGACATCTCTGCAGGAGTTCCTCAGGGTAGTGTCCTAGGCCGAACCATCCTCAGCTGATTCCCTCCATCATAAAGCCAGAAGTGGAGATGTTCCCCAATAATGGCACAATGTTCAGCACCATTTGCAACTCCTCAAATACTGAGACATTCCATCTTCAAGTGCAACAAGCAAGGAGCAGGAGAATCAATGTTTTGTGCATAAGCCCTTCATCATAAGCCATTCCTGATGAAGGGCTTTCACCTGAAACGTGGACTCTCCTGCTCCTCGGATGCTGCCTGACCTGCTGTGCTTTTCCAGCACCACACTCACGACTCTGATCTCCAGCATCTGCAGTCCTCACTTTCTCAAAGTGCAACAAGATCTGAACAATGTCCATGCTTAGGCTAACGAGTGACAAGCAATGTTCGTGGATGTTCCAGAGCAGCTCCAGAAAAGGGAGGGTGAATAACCGGTGGTGATGGTACGCTTTGGTACCAATGATAAAGGTTAAAAAAAAAGAGGTAAGGTCCTAAAAGCGGAATATATGGAGTTAGGAAGCAAATTAAAAAGGTAGGATGGCTAACTGTTCCTGTTCCCTAGATGCTGCCTGACCTGCTGCGCTTCTCCAGCAACACATTTCCATCTTTGGTACCAATGATAAAGGTTACAAAAAAAGGTAAGGTCCTAAAAGCGGAATATATGGAGTTAGGAAGCAAATTAAAAAGGTAGGATGGCTAACTGTGTCACATGCTTGTTGGAATAGCAATAGTAGGATATTTCAGATGAACATGTGGAGACATGGTGCAGAGTGAGGATTCAGATTCCTGAGGCACTGTCCCTGGTTCTGGGGGAGGTGGCACCAGTACAACCTGGAGGATTACACCTAGGTAAGACTGGCACTGATGCCCCAGGGGGACTATTGGCAAAGGAGGGTTTAAACCAAAGAGATAGGAAGATGGGAACTGATACAGGGAGACAGAACAAGGACTAACACAAAAGGTAGGATGGGTGATAGGCAGAAAGTTTCAGGGTTAGAATCAAACAGAGCCACAGTATAAAATAACAGGAACATTAAAAAGTCAATCCTCATGGCATTGTGTCTCAAAAGTAAATATGGTCACGATAGTCCTGCTCTGTCCTTCGAGAGAGACAACTGGTGGTGGTTTAACCTGAAGGTCAGCATGCTTCAGGCAAGGGGGAGAAGGCCAGATCTTTGTACTCATCTCAGCTGGTGCAGGAACTGAACTCAGGCCATTAGCGCCACTCTACAAAATGAGTTAACCCATCTTAATGTGGGCAGCATTCACAATGAAGTGGATGAAATTTAGTCACACAACTAGCTATAAATAGTTATGATAACAGTGGGGTTGCGGAGGGTATGGCTGCAGGGTGAACAGGGATGGAAACTGAGTAACCAGCTTTTAGTAAGAACAAAGGGGAAAAGGAACCGTGGGTCACATTGCCAACCGAAGACAGCATTTTAATGAAGGATATTAGCTCGGAAACGTAGAATCAGTATTAGTAGATATTTGGAAATACCAAGGGACAGAAACTGATAATGGGGGGTATGTTAAGGCCCAAATTGGGAAAGACATTCAACAGAAAATTAGAAATGCAAGAAATAATCTCCAACTGTGGACAACATAAATCTCAATATAATTTGGGAAATCAAATCAGCAACACTTCTGTAAATGAGGAATTCCGGAATTGTGTTTGAGTTGGTTGTCTGGATCAATACATCGAGAAATCAACTAGAGAACAGACCACCCTAGACTGAGGATTGTGTAACAAGAAAAGAATAATTGACAATATAATTGTGTGAGACCTCTTGGGGAAGAGTGACTATAAGATGATAGGATTCCTAATAAACATCGAGAATAATGTAACTTATTCTGAGACCAGGGTCCTGAATCTAAATAGAGGAAACTATATTGGTAGGAGGGGTGAGCTGGTGATGACAAATTGGGGAAGGTTACTTAGAGGGATGACACTTAAGCATATGCTCCTGGAAATGTTGGATGTATTGATGATCATAGAGTCATAGAGTCATATAGTCATACAGATGTACAGCATGGAAACAGACCCTTCGGTCCAACCCGTCCATGCCGACCAGATATCCCAACCCAATCTAGTCCCACCTGCCAGCACCCGGCCCACATGCCTCCAAACCCTTCCTATTCATATACCCACCCAGATGCCTTTTAATGTTGCAATTGTACCAGCCTCTACCACTTCCTCTGGCAGCTCGTTCCATACATGTACCACCCTCTGGGTGAAAAGGTTGCCTCTTTGATCTTTTTTATATCTTTCCTCTCTCACCCTAAACCTGTGCCTTCTAGTTCTGGACACCCTGACCCCAGGGAAAAGACTTTGTCTATTTATCCTCTCCACGCCCCTCATGATTTTATAAACCTCTATAAGATCACCCTTCAGCCTCCGACGCTCCAGGGAAAACAGCCCCAGCCTGTTCAGCCTCTCCCTATGCTCAAATCCTCCAACTCTGGCAATATCCCGGTAAATCGTTTCTGAACCCTTTCAAGTTTCACAACATCTTTCCGATAGGAAGGAGACCAGAATTTCACGCAATATTCCAAAAGTGGCCTAATCAATGTCCTGTACAGCCATAACATGACCTCCCAACTGCTGTACTCAATACACTGACCAATAAAGGAAAGCATACCAAACGCCTTCTTCACTATCCTATCTACCTGCAACTCCACTTTCAAGAAGCTGTAAACCTGCACTCAAAGGTCTCTTTGTTCAGCAACACTCCCTCGGACCTTACCATTAAGTGTATAAGTCCTGCTAAGATTTGCTTTCCCAAAATGCAGCACTCGTATTTATCGAAACTAAACGCCATCTGCCACTTCTCAGCCCATTGGCCCATCTGATCAAGATCCTGTTGTAATCTGAGGTAACCCTCTTCACTGTGTACTACACTTGCAATGTTGTTGTCATCTGCAAACTTAGTAACTATACCTCTTGAGCTCAAGTCAAAATCATCATCTTTCAAGAATCTATGGTTTTTGGAACAGTTTCTATGGATTGGGGGTGACTAATGTAACCATCTCCCCTGTGTGTTATCGGTAGGCAGGATGGTTAAGGAAGCATTTAGCATGCTTGCCTTCAATGCTCAGACCACTGAGTATAGGAGTTGGGATGTCACATTGAGGTTGCTTGTACAGGCTGTTGGTGAGGCCTCTGCTGGAGAACTGTGTGCAGTTCTGGTCACCCTGTTTGAGAAAGGGTATTATTAATTTGGCGAGGGTTCAGAAAAGTTTTACCAGGATGTTGCCAGGACGGGAGGGTTTGTGATATAAACATAGAGTGGATAGGCTGGGACGTTCTTCGCTGGAGGTCAGAGGTTGAGGGGAGACCTTACTGAGGGTTATAAAATCATGAGGGGCATAGATAAGATGGACGACAGGGGTATTTTCCTGAGGGTGGGGGTGTTCAAAGCTAGGGGGCATACTTTTGAAGTGAGCAAAGAAAGATTTTAAAAATATATATAGGGCAGGTTTTTTACACAGAGAGTGGTTCGTGTCTGGAATGAGCTTCCAGGGAAAGTGGTGGATGCACAGTTACAATGTTTAAAAGACATTTAGATAAGTACATGAATAAGAAATTTTGGAAGGATATGAGCAAACAGACAGATGGGACTAGTTTAGTTTGGGATTATGGTCAGCGTGGACTGGTTGGACCAAAGGGGGTGTTTCCGTGCTGTCTGACTCTATGAGCATCCACAATATCACTCTATCACTTTAAGAAGAATCCAAAAACATAATCTTCATATCATTACAAATAACCATTTCATTAATTCTGAAAGTTTGGGTCATTTTATCTGAGTTCCATGTCATTCCTGATTTTTTTTTTCTTGGGGATGACGGAACGTGCATTCATATAGCACCCTTCATGAACACTCCAATGTTGATACTAAACAGATCAGGAAGTAGTCTGGAGGTTTCTAGGCTGAACAGAGTTAAAATTCCCACAACACCAGCCCCGCAGGTTTATTTGGAAGCACTAGCTTTCAGAGCGATGCTTCTTCATCAAGTGGTTGTGGAACATAAGATCATAAGGCACAAAATTTAGAGCAAAAGTTTACAGTGTGATGTAACTGAAATTATATATTGAAAAAGACCTGGATTGTTTGTTAAGTCTGTCATCTTTTAGAATGGGCATGTTGGTTTCAGTTCTTTCATATGTAAATCGCAGAAATTTTTTAAAGTTATATTCTCAAGTGAACTTTAACAATAGGTGCCATGTCGGCTCAGATATTGCATTGAATGTGTCTGTGTGTGTGCGCCTGTGCGTGTCTGCGTGTGTGTGTGTCTGTGTGTGTGTGTGTGTCTATGTGTGTGCGTGTGTGTGTGTGCCTGTGCGTGTGTATGTGTTTGTGCCTGTGTGTGTCTGTCTGTGGGTGTCTGTCTGTGGGTGTCTGTCTGTGGTACAATGGGGTCACCTGTAGTGTGACATGAACCCCAGGTCCAAGTTGAGGCCATCCCCATGGCTACCGAACTTGGCTATCAGCCTCTGCTCGGCCACTCTGCGTTGTTGCCTGTCCCAAAGTCCACCTTGGAGGATGGTCACCTGAAGGTCCGAGGTCGAATGTCCCGAACCACTGAAGTGTTCTCTGACTGGGAGGGATTGTTGTGTGGTGCCCATTCAGCCATTTCTATAGGCTCTGTTCGGTCTCACCAAAGTACCATGCCTCAGGGCAACCTTGCCTGCAGTGTATGAGATAGACAACGTTGGCCGAGTCACATGAGTACCTGCCACATACGTGGTGGGAGGTGTCCCCATGTGTAACAGTGGTATCCATGCCCACACTCTGACACGTCTTGCAGCGTCCACCGTGACAGGGTTGTATGGAGTTGTCCTGAGAGCCGGGCAGTTTGCTACAAACAATGATCTGTTTGAGGTTTGGTGGTTGTTTAAAGGTGAGAAGTGGAGGTGTGGGGAAAGTCATCGCGAGGTGCTCATCCTGATTGATAATGTGTTGCAGGCTGTGACCAACATGGCATAGTGTTTTGGCGCCTGGGAAGACTGGACAGCGAAGGGTACCCTGTCGGTTGCAGCACATGTCATTACGGTTCCTCGCTGTGGCATGTCACAACTGGCAGTCGATGAGTTGAGCATCGTACCCCGTTCTTATGAGGACATCCTTGATTACTTCCAAGTGCCCGTCAGTTCCTCCTCATCTGAGCAGATCCTGAACAGAGCGATGATCACCACTGGAGGGCCATCATGACATTTGAAAAAACTCCACTTACTGAGAAGTGGAAATTACAGCAACCAAACCGCACTCAGAAGCCCACAGACAACCAACCATGCAGTAATCTCTCAGAACTGTCCCCTTCAACCGTGCAGCGCTCCCTCGGTACTGTCACCTTCAAACGTGCAGGACTCCCTCAGTACTGTCACCTCCAACCATGCAGCACTCCCTTAGTACTGCGTATCACCTTCAAATGTGCAGCGCTCCCTCAGTACTGTCACCTCCAACCATGCAGCACTCCCTCAATACTGCGTATCACCTTCAAATGTGCAGCACTCCCTCAGTACTGACACCTCCAACCATGCAGAACTCCCTTAGTACTGCGTATCACCTTCAAATGTGCAGCGCTCCCTCAGTACTGTCACCTCCAACCATGCAGCACTCCCTCAGTACTGTGTATCACCTTCAAATGTGCAGCACTCCCTCAGTACTGTCACCTGCAACCATGCAGCACTCCCTTAGTACTGCGCAACACCTCCAACCATGCAGAACTCCCTCAGTACTGTCACCTCCAACCGTGCAGCACTCCCTCAGTACTGCGTATCACCTTCAAATGTGCAGCACTCCCTCAGTACTGTCACCTCCAACCATGCAGCACTCCCTCAGTACTGCGCAACACCTCCAACCATGCAGAACTCCCTCAGTACTGTCACCTCCAACCATGCAGCACTCCCTTAGTACTGTCACCTCCAACCGTGCAGCACTCCTTCAGTACTGTCACCTCCAACCATGCAGCACTCCCTCAGTACTGTCACCTCCAACCATGCAGCACTCCCTCAGTACTGTCACCTCCAACCGTGCAGCACTCCCTCAGTACTGTCACCTCCAACCGTGCAGCACTCCTTCAGTACTGTCATCTCCAACCATGCAGCACTCCCTCGGTACTGTCACCTCCAACCGTGCAGCACTCCCTCAGTACTGTCACCTCCAACCATGCAGCACTCCCTCAGTACTGTCACCTCCAACCATGCAGCACTCCCTCAGTACTGAGTATCACCTCCAAGCAGCACTCCCTCAGTACTGTCACCTCCAACCATGCAGCACTCCCTCAGTACTGTCACCTCCAACCATGCAGCACTCCCTCAGTACTGTCACCTCCAACCATGCAGCACTCCCTCAGTACTGTCACCTCCAACCATGCAGCACTCCCTCAGTACTGTCACCTCCAACCATGCAGCACTCCCTCAGTACTGTCACCTCCAACCATGCAGCACTCCCTCAGTACTGTCACCTCCAACCATGCAGCACTCCCTCAGTACTGTCACCTCCAACCATGCAGCACTCCCTCAGTACTGTCACCTCCAACCATGCAGCACTCCCTCAGTACTGTCACCTCCAACCATGCAGCACTCCCTCAGTACTGTCACCTCCAACCATGCAGCACTCCCTCAGTACTGTCACCTCCAACCATGCAGCACTCCCTCAGTACTGTCACCTCCAACCATGCAGCACTCCCTCAGTACTGTCACCTCCAACCATGCAGCACTCCCTCAGTACTGTCACCTCCAACCATGCAGCACTCCCTCAGTACTGTCACCTCCAACCATGCAGCACTCCCTCAGTACTGTCACCTCCAACCATGCAGCACTCCCTCAGTACTGTCACCTCCAACCATGCAGCACTCCCTCAGTACTGTCACCTCCAACCATGCAGCACTCCCTCAGTACTGTCACCTCCAACCATGCAGCACTCCCTCAGTACTGTCACCTCCAACCATGCAGCACTCCCAACCATGCAGCCCTCCCTCACTCCTTCGTACCACCTCCAACCATGCAGCACTCCCTCAGTACTGCTTATCACCTCCAACCATGCAGCACTCCCTCAGTACTGCGTACTACCTCCAACCATGCAGCACTCCCTCAGTACTGCTTATCACCTCCAACCATGCAGCACTCCCTCAGTGCTTATCACCTCCAACCATGCAGCACTCCCTCAGTACTGCGTACTACCTCCAAACATGCAGCACTCCTTCAGTACTGTCAGCCCCAACTGTGCAGTTTCTGTTTGGATCCCTCTTGCCTGACCTGGAGACTCTATTACTCCTATGACCTTCATTGGGCACATCAGCATGTCCTTCTGATAGAGTTATTGAGTCACACAACATGGAAACAGACCCTATGATCCAACCCATCCATGACTGTCACCTCCAACCATGCAGCACTCCTTCAGTACTGTCAGCCCCAACTGTGCAGTTTCTGTTTGGATCCCTCTTGTCTGACCTGGAGACTGTATTACTCCTATGACCTTCATTGGGCACATCAGCATGTCCTTCTGATAGAGTTATTGAGTCACACAACATGGAAACAGACCCTATGATCCAACCCATCCATGCTGATCAAGTTTCCCAAGTTAATTGTCTCATTTGTCTGTCTGTGTACCAGGTCCCTCTAACTCTCTAACCCTTTCCTATCCATGTTCCCATCCAGATGACCTTTAAATGGTGTAACTGTACCTGGATATACCACTTCCTCTGGCAGCTCATTCCACACATGAATCACCAACTGGGTGAAATATTTGTCCTTCGGGTCCCTTTTAAATCTTTCTCCCCTCATCTAAAAATTATGCCTTCTAGTTTTGAACTCCCTCCCGCCCTCGGGAAAAGGCCTTTGCTTTATCTATAATCCCTCATAATTTCATGAACCTCTATCAGGCCATCCCTCAGCCTCCTACACCCCAATGAAAATCACCCCAGCCAATCCAGCCTCTCTTTATAACGCAATCGTTCCAATCCTGGTAACACCATGGTAACTCTCTTCTGAACCCTCTCCAATTTAATAATATCCTTTCTGTAACAGAACTGCATGCAGAACCCCAAAAGCAACGTCACCAACGTTGTGTACAACTGCAACATGACGTTCAGTCCTGATGAAGGGTCCTGACACGAAACGTTGGCTCTCCTGCTCCTCTGTTGCTGCTGTGCGTTTTCCAGCTCCACACTTGATTAACTCTAACTTTCCAGCATCTGCAGTCCTCACTATCTCCAAATCCCAACTCCTGCACTCGATCATCAGATCAATGAATGCCTTCTTAACCACCCTGTGCACTTGTGACGCAACGACAGTCAGTGTATTGGGCCACATTATGAACACTCGGCGCCTCTGACCCAGAGTCATGGGCACTACCTACTGAGCCACAAGACTTTGCTGATGTAGGTTGTGCCTTTATTGAAATTAACAGCACTAGCTGCAATTCCAGCTGTAGACAAGCAGGAGGCTGGACAAACATAGCAAGTCAGGCAGCATCAGGAGGTGGAGAAGTCAACGTTTCAGGTGTAACCAGCCAACTGTGGCTCTTTGAGAGCGCCACCTGGCAAACAGCATTAAAATATATTGTGGAGCAGCCGGTGTTGGACTGGGGTGGACAAGTTTAATCATCACACAACACCAGGTTATGGTCCAACAGGTTTATTTGGAAGCACTAGCTTTCGGAGCGCCAATCCTTCATCAGGTTGCACAGACTCATCGATATGTACAGCACGAAAACGGACCCTTCAGTCCAACCCGTCCATGCTGACCAGATATTCCCAACCCAATCTAGTCTCATCTGCCAGCACCCGGCCCATATCCCTCCAAACGCTTCCTATTCATATACCCATCCAAATGCCTCTTAAATGTTGCAATTATACCAGCCTCCCCACATCCTCTGGCAGCTTATTCTATACACACACCACCCTCTACATGAAAAAGTTGCCCCTTAGGTCTCTTTTATATCTTTCCCCTCTCACCCTAAGCCTATGCCCTCTAGTTCTGGACTCCCCGATCCCAGGGAAAAGACTTTGTCTGTTTATCCTATCCATGCCCCTCATGATTTTATAAACCTCTATAAGGTCACCCCTCAGCCTCCGACGCTCCAGGGATAACAGCCCCAGCCTGTTCAGCCTCTCCCTGTAGCTCAAATCCTCCAACCCTGGAAACATCCTTGTAAATCTTTTCTGAACCTTTTCAAGTTTCACAACATCCTTCCGATAGGAAGGAGACCAGAATTGCATGCAATTTTCCAAACGTGGTCTCACCAACATCTTGTACAGCCACTAATGTAAACTTTAAGCATTTTATTTTGAAAGCAGGAGCTATGACTCTGGGAGGTGTATCCTGTGATTCGTTACAGCCCATTACAGCCCATTGTGAAGTCATAACGTAATACTGCACACAGGGCTCATGTGCAAAACAATCTCTGCACTTAGTGACAACACAACCAAATACAATTTTTTTAAAAACTCATGGGAACCAAGCCTTTACAGACAGAGGGCAGTAAAAGCTAAAACGTTTTGATCAATCTTTTATAAAACACTGGCTCAGCCTCACCCATGGTTTTGCTTTAGTTCAAGACATCACAATTTAATAAGTGGACGTTTTACAGAGGGGACAGAGCAAATTTGCAGCAATAATGGGACTGCTCATAGTGACTGGGGAAGCCAGGATTGTTCCTTTAAAGCAAAGCTTAATCCCTGTTTCTCCATTCTATCCACGTACCGGGAGTCCCTCCCTCCTGCACCACTGTCATGGCCTCACGTCCTTCCCAAAGTTATGTTGCCCATAACTGGACTAGCAGAGAGGTAATGGCTGAGTGGTATTATCACTGGACCATTACTCTAGAGACCCAAGTAATGTTCTGTGGGCGTGGGTTTGAACGTTGGAATTTAACTTCAATAAAAATCTAGAACTAAGAGTCGAATAATGACCATGAGTTGACTGTTGGAAAACCCCATCTGGGTCACTAACACCCTTTCGGGAAGGAAACTGCCATCCTTACCAGGTCTGGCCTACATGTGACTCCAGACCCACAGCCAATGTGGTTGGTTCTTTACTGACCTCTGGGCAACAAATGCAGGCTCTCATCCTGTGAATGAATAAAAAATAAATATTTCAGCTCAGGCTGGGCCAGTGTTTTATAAAGACTCAGTCTAGTTTTCTCACTCCTACTCTGTGCCTCATTTTATAAAGCCCAGGATCTTACAAGTTTCCTTGACATGCCCTGTCATCTTTAATAACTGTGATCCCAGGTCTCTGTATTCGTGCCCTTGTTTAGAATGGCTCCTACCTCTCCACATTCTACCTTCCCTTCTTTGTGCATATGTCCTGCTGAGGAAAGATTCCAGAGGTCACTGTGTTTTTCCTTGCACCTATTAAAACTCTCGCAAGGACATTAAATAAAGGGAAACAGCATTTTATACTGTTTGAGAGGAGAGTGTCAAGTGAACTCTGATTGACAGAGACATTGCCGTGGAGAATACACCAGTTAGATGATGACTGACAGTTAACTGCTGAGCTTTGTTTAAATTTGAACCAGGGAAAATCGGTCCAGATATTGCCATGAGGATAAACCAGAGGACGGCTGTCAGCTAAATAAAAAACAAAACAAGTGCGGACGCTGGAAATCAGAAACAAAAGCAGAAATTGCTGGCAAAGCTCATCAGGTCTGGCATCATCTCTGGAGAGAAATCAGAGTTAATGTTTCAGGGCCAGCGAGCCTTCCTCTGAACTGATGGTCGCTCAATAAAGGTTGTTCATGCAGAAGAGAAGGTGGGAGGAGGGATTAAGGAGTAAATGATAGGTGGAGAAACAGCCCAAAGACACAGCAGAACAGTAGAACAGACAAAGGAGCAGATAACAATCAATCTAAGAAAACGAATAACTGTCAGTGGTTAACAATTGGTGGTGCTCAATAGCAGACCATGTGATAACAAGGCCTGGTGTGTGTGGGTAAGGACATGGGAAAGGAGCTTCAACCCCCAACATTGTTGAGCTCAATATTGAGTGCAGTAGGCTGCGGAGTTCTCATGGCTGTCAACTATTTTGTGAGGCAGAAAAAGGTGCAAAGTATCTGCATATCCTTTCTGTCTGCACAGAAGAAGCTCAGGAAAATTAGATATTCTAGCTAGCAGGATGTCAGATAATGCAAATGTTGTGAAATACCTCATGGGAGAACTGGGCTTGCCATTAGTTTGTGGTTTGGAATCCTCATTGGATTTCTCTTCTGATAGGTCCCCAGGGCTGGTTGCAGTCTGACTGTGGTAGATTACTGAGAAACACCATCGAGGCAGCCCATCTCCCTCATGTACAGAGTGTTGCTGCTGTCCTCGAGGAGTCAAGCACATAACTGATAGCACTGTCACTGCACTATAGATAATCCATCATTGATCACCCACAGACCAGAATAACTGCTGAAATTAAGTGAGTCTTGCAATTGCAACAATTTCATAAAATTTTGTGGCTTAAGCTCATTCAGAGGGCCATTAGATGCAACACAGTCATTGAGGCACAGAAACAGGCCTTTTGGTCCAACTCATCCATGCCAACCAGATATCCCAATCTGACCTAGTCCCATTTGCCAGCATTTGGCCCATATCCCTCTAAAAGCCTTTCTATTCATATATCCAGATGCCTTTTAAATGTTGCAATTGTACCAGCCTCCACCACTTCCTCTGGCAGCTCATTCCATACACGTATCCCTTCTGCGTGAAAAAGTTGCCCCTTAGGTCTCTTTTACATCTTTCCCCTCTCACCCTAAATCTGTGTCCTCTAGCTTTGGATTCCCCCACCCCAGGGAAAAGACCTTGTCAATTTACACTATCCACACGTCTCATGATCTTATAAACCTCTATAAGGTCACCCCTCAGCCTCCAACGCTCCAGGGAAAACAGCCCAAGCCTATTCAACCTCTCCCTATAGTTCAGACCCTCCAACCCTGGCAACATCCTTGTAAATCTTTTCTGGACTCTCTCAAGTTAACAGCATTATTACAGAATTGTATTACAAAAGTTGTCTCACCAATGCCCTGTAAGTCAGTTATACAAAACATGAAGGAGGATCCTGAGTAGGCCACTCAGCCCTTCAATCCTGCTATGCCATTCAATAAAAAGAAGGCTGATCTGATTTTAACCTCAACTCTACATTCCGGCTCCCAGATAATCTTTTATCCCTGTGAATCAAGAACTTATAGAACATAGAACATAGAACATAGAAGAATACAGCGCAGTACAGGCCCTTTGGCCCTCGATGTTGCGCCGATCCAAGCCCACCTAACCTACACTAGCCCACTATCCTCCATATGCCTATCCAATGCCCACTTAAATGTCCATAATGAGGGAGAGTCCACCACTGCTACTGGCAGGGCATTCCATGAACTCACGATCCTATAGTATGGCGACCAAAACTGCACACAGTATTCCAGATGCGGCCGCACCAGAGTCTTTTTCAACTGCAACATGACCTCAGTACTCTGGAACTCAATTCCTCTACCAATAAAAGCCAGTACGGCATATGCCTTCTTCACCGCACTATTTACCTGGGTGGCAACTTTCAAAGATCTGTGTACATGGACACCAAGATCCCTCTGCTCATCCACTCTACCAAGTATCCGACCATTAGCCCAGTACCCCATCTTTATCTACCTCTGCCTTAGAATAGTTGAAGATTTTGCATCTTTTGTGGAACAAAATTCTAAAGACTCACAACCTCCTGAGAGAATCCTTGTTTCCTCATCTCTCGTTTAAATGGGCAACCCTTAATTTTAAACAATGACCCCCTAATTCTAGATTTTCCCACAAGAGGAAACATACTTTCCACATCCACAACCTCTCAGGATTTTATATGTTTCAATTCAGTCACTTCTGACCCTTCTAAACTCCAGAGGACCCAGGCCCCAGCCCTGTCAATCCATTCACTTCATATTAACATTAACACATTAACATCCTTCTGTAAGTATAGTGATCAGTGTTGTGCACAGTGCTTTGGATGCTGACATCTACTATAGGGGTTGCCCCCATCCAGGCGAGTGGGGTGTATTCTATCACACTCCTGCCTTTCACCTTGCAGATGGTGGACAGGCTTTGGGATGTCAGGGGGTGAGTTACTTACCACAGTATTCCTAGCCTCTGACCTGCTCTTGTAGCCATTGTATTTATGAGACTAGTCCATATCATTTTCTGGTTACTGGTAATTCCTGATGAAGGGCTTATGCCCGAAACGTCGATTCTCCTGTTCCCTGGATGCTGCCTGACCTGCTGCGCTTTTCCAGCAACACATTTTCAGCTGTATGAGTTGGCCTCACTTTGGGAGACACCAACAAACACTAACCTTGCCAGTGACCTCTACATTGCAGGAAATAATTCAAAAATAGGTAAGATTATTTTTTCAAAAGCACCTTTGCACTCTTCAAAC
Organism: Chiloscyllium plagiosum; assembly: GCF_004010195.1. Lineage (NCBI taxonomy): Eukaryota > Metazoa > Chordata > Chondrichthyes > Orectolobiformes > Hemiscylliidae > Chiloscyllium > Chiloscyllium plagiosum. Next base: position 6,140,094 of record NC_057713.1, read on the forward strand.
GGATCTTGATGTGATTTGATCTGACACTGTGCCAGGATTGCACCGCAGAACCAATTCAGTTTTAGAGCTCCCGGTCTACAATGAGAGATAGTTTCAGGCTCCACACCTTTGGATGACTCACAGACCTTGAGCTTCCTTTGATCTCTTTTTAAAGCCGGTAGAACAAAAACAGATCCTTGTGCAATACCTGACTGACAGTGCGGGGGATTGGGCGAGCACATCTGTATTAGTCTGAGGGAAGGACTTCAGGAAGGGTATGTTATGGCATGAGGACATCACAAAGAGCTTCACGGTCAATTACTGCTGAATGTTTCTCCAGTGTAAACAGTCGGGAGAAGCCACTTACACAAAGCAACTGGTCACATGACGAGAGACGCTGAGGATCTTGGCTGAACGAAGCAGACCAGTCTCATGGCTCAGTAACTCTGTTGCATCTCAGATTCAGGTCAGGGCTTGTTACCACTGAATCCTGGCTGATTTCTCTCAGTGCAGCTGGAGGGAGTGCTTTCCAAATACACTGACTGCACGTGGGCATCACCAGCTGGGCCAACAGTTATTGCTTATTTCCAGTTACCCGTGAGAGAGTGGTGAGCTACCTTCTGTAAACAGTCTCTGCTCTCTCTCTCTCTCTGCAATGCATTCACACCTTTCCCCATAATGTATCCACAACTGTACACAAAACCTCAGCTGAGGTCTAACAAGTGTCTCGTGCATGTTCAACATTGCCTCCTTCCTCCTGTAATCCAGCAATAAAGTTAAGGGTGCTCAATGTTTTCTTCACTGATTTATCCACCCGTCCCACCACCTTCCTTTGGTTTTTACTGACTTTGGGACAGTGAGGGGGGGGGGGGGGCGGGAGTGGGGCAATCTCTGGCTACCCAGTATTCATTGCCCATCTTTAGCTGCCCTTAATCTGAGTGGCTTGCAAGGCCATTTCTGAGGCCCCTTTGAGAATCAACCTGCTCTGAATCTGGAGTCACATGTAGGCTAGACCAGGTAAGGACAAAAGATTTCCTTCCCTAAAGGACTTCAGTGAACCAGGTGGAGTTTTCCAACAATCAGCAATGGATTCATGATCATCAATAGATTTTTAATTGCTGATCTTTGTTTTTAATCACCTTGGCGAGGTTTGAACCCTGAATATTACCTGAGTTACTGGATTAATAATCTTGCAAAAATGCTGTTAAGACATCGCCTCCCGTGATCTACACACATATACACCCAGGTCCCTGCCGAACTGTGCTCTCTACAGAATTGTATCACCTATTTTAATTTGTTTACTATCAAAGTATATCGCCCATTAATTCTCTGATGTTCAGGTCAGATGATGGCACCTCCGCCAGTGTCTCACACTCTCAGTGTGTGTTAATCGAGATTGTGATCGCCATTCTATAATCAGGCTTTGAATCTTGCCTTTCTGCATGGGAATCGAGTGCAGTCTGCTCAGACAAACCGCAACGGCTACAGTTTACTGGAAAACAACTCAGTCAAGAACAATTATAATTCTAACTCAAAGAGTTGGAACATGTCGTGGTGTGGTGTGAGAAGAAACAAGTTCTGGCTTGAACAAAGAAACAAACTGATGAGGCAGCATCTAGATCAAACCACAAGGAGATCTTAGAGCCACTTAGTCAATGTATTGCCCAAGAGTCTTGTTCTAAGGAACACCTTAAAGTAAGTGGAATTGGAGAGGTTGACCTTATCGAGGTTTATAAAATCATGAGAGGCATGGATGGGATAAATAGACAAAGTCTTTTCCCTGGGGTGAGCAAGTCCAAAACTAGAGGGCATAGGTTTAGGGTGAGAGGGGGAAGATATAAAAGAGACCTAAGGAGCAACTTTTTCACGCAGAGGGTGGTGCGTGTATGGGATGAGCTGCCAGAGGATGTGGTGGAGGCTGGTACAATTACAACATTTAAAAGGCATTTGGATGGGTATCTGAATAGGAAGGGTTTGGAGGGATATGGGCAGGGTGCTGGCAGGTGGGACTAGATTGGGTTGGGATATCAGGTCGGCATGGACGCGTTGGACCGAAAGGTCTGTTTCCATGCTGTACAACTCTGTGACTAGGTTTAGGGAGAACATTGCACAGCAAGGGCTCTCAGGTGGTGAACTCAAAGATGGTTTAGGATTCAAAATTTGAGGAGCAGAGAGATCCTCCAAGGACTGTAAATCTGAAAGAAATTACAGAGATGAGGAGCAGTGGGGTCTGATGAACATCAGTTCCAACATCACTTTTGGAACTTGGATTTTGGAATAAAGACAGATGAGTATGGAGCTTTAGTTGAGAAGAGAGTTTGGACAGATGGGGCAGAGAGGTTGTTTCCCTTAGAGCAAAGCAGACTGACGTGGTCATGATTGAGATGGAGAAAATTCTGAGGGATATAGGGCAGACAGGAAGGATCATTCCCCCTTGATAAGGGAATCAATGACCAGGAGCATAGATTTAAGGGAAGGGACAGGAGGTTTATAGGGGAAGTGAAGAAGGATTCTTCACCCAGAGGATGATGGAGAATATGGACCTCACTGCCTGTGGGGCAGGAACCCTCAGAGCGTTGAAAACGGATTTAGATATGCCCTTGTGATTCCAAGGCTCTGGGCCAAATGCTGGGAAATGGGATTAGAACAGTTAGGTGGCTGTTTGTGACGCGTGAAGTTTGATGGGCCAAATAGCCTTTCCCTGTGCTGTAGACCTCTATGACTCTATATTAATTGCTTCTGTTAAGGATTATTTTAAAAATAAAAATAAGGTTAACAGGTCCTTCTGTGTCAGTAGTCTAAATCCAACATTTGCCAGAAGAAAGGTAACAGTAAATCAGGCCATACCAAACCTCCTAAGAGGAACCCCTACTCTACATTTTCCATGGTTAATCCATCTAGCCTGGACAGCTTTGGACGATGGGAAGAAACTGGAGCAGCCGGAGAAAACCCGAGCAGACACAGGGAGAATGTACAAACTCCACACAGATGATTGCCTGAGGCTAGAATCAAATCTGGGTCCTTGGTGCTGTGAGGCAGCAGTGCTCACTACTGAGCCACCGTAGAAAGATGCTTCTGTTAATGGGTTTATGGCATGTAGGGGAAACACGTAAGATATAAAACTGTGCTTTCAGTTCAGAAGAATCTGTGATGAGAAATATATATGCATTTTCAACTTGGTTCTAAAGATTTCAGTGTTCAGTGTAGAAACAGGTTTAGTTTCCCTTTTAGAAGGTTTTCAGGACAACTGAGAGAGCAGTTATCTCAGAAGAAGGGCTTGGTTTGTCAAACTTCTAAACCAGGAGAGTTTGGGTCAAAATCTGCATTTTCTTTGGCACTGAGAAAATTCAAGCTCTCAGGTTTGCGGAAAAGGTCAGAAACTCAAAGAGTTGAGGTGTCCTATGAAATTTGGAGGTTCAGGAGCTTAGCTCTTTAAAATGCCATGAACGGGTGCAGAAAATGCTCAGAAAGGCTAATAGAATGCAGGCCTTCATATCCAAAGGGCTGGAGTATAGGGATTGCAGATGTTATGCTGCAGTTATACAAACCCTAGTTAGACCTTACTTAGAGTACTGGGCACCACACCGAAGGAAGGATGCTTTGGCCCTGGAAGGAGTTCAACACAAGTTCACAAGGATGATGCTTGGACTTCACGGGTTAGGTTTCGAGGAGATATATGATAATTAGGCCTTTATTCCTTAGAATTTAGATGGTTACAGGGTGATCTAATCAAGGTCTTCAGGATATTAAGATGGAAAGACAGAGTAGATAATGATAAATTATTTCCATTGGTTGAAGTTTCTAGAACCAGAGGCATAATGTGAGAATTAGGGCCAGATCACTCAGGAGACATGTTCGAAAGCACTTTGACATGCAAACATTAGTAAATGTTTGGAATCCTCTTCCTCAAACAGCAGGTGATGTTAATTCAACTGTTAAATTTAACTCTGATATAAACAAATTTTTATTAAGCAAGGGTATCGAGGGATATGGCCCAAGGCAGGGATATGGAGTTAGGCCACAGATCTGCCATGATCTTATCCAATGGCGGAAGAGACACAACTGGCCTCCTTCTGTGTTGTTACAATTCTGTGATGATCAGGAAGTTTGCAGACAATGTAAAAATTGGCCGCTTGGGAGATAGTGAAAAGAGAAACAGCAGGAAGGTATTGAAGGATTGGTCAGGTGGGAAGGCACGTGGAATTCAATCCTGAGAAGTACAAGGTGATGCATTTGGGAAGGTCAAACAAGTGAAGGATAGCTCAATAAATGGGAGATTACTGAGAGGTGTAGAGGGAGTGAGGGACCTTGGAGTGAACGTTCACAGGTTGCTGGAGGGAGCAGGACGGAATGATAAGGTGGTTCCGAAGGCACACGGAATCCTTTCCTTTTTGACCCAAGGTACAGCATATAAGAGCAGGGAGGTTATACTGGAACTGTACACATCGCTAGTTAGACCACAATCTGAGCACTGTGCACAGTTCAGGTCACCTCTTTCCAGGGAGGATGTGATTACACTGGAGAGGGGACAGAGGGGAATTCCCAGGATACTGCCTGGAAACCTGCAGCTCTGAGGAAAGATTGAACAGACTGGGGATGGTCCCCTTGGAACACAGGAGTCCGAGGGGAGACTTGATTGAGGCGGACCAAATAGTGAGGGACCTGGAGACAGTGGCTAGGAGGAACCTATTTATATTAGCAGGGACTTCAGTGTCGAGGAGACGTAGATTAAAGTGATTGGTGGAAAGATTGGAGGGGTGGGAATGAAGAAATACTTTTTACCCAGTGGGTGGTAGGGATCTGGAAACATTCAGTGCCTGAAAGGGGAACAGAGGCAGAAATCCTCGATGTGTTGAAAAGGTGTCTGTTTTTTAGTACCTCAACTGAGGTAACCTGCAGGACAACAGACCAAATATTGGAAAGTGCAATTAGTCACCGTCACTCGTTTCTCAGCCAACATGGAGATGATGGGCCAAAAGGCCTTTCAATGCACCATAAACATCCTATGAAAGTATTAACTTACTATGACACCCGTCTTCACTCTATAGGGGCTGCGAGGATCACAAGATCTAGAGAAAAATACAGTTCAGCATGATCAAATTAAAAATCACACAACCCCAGGTTACAGTTGAACAGGTTTATTTGGAAGCACTAGCTTTTGGAGCGATACCTGTTGGAGTCTGACCTGGCGTTTTGTGATTTTTAGCCTTGTCCACCCCAGTTCAACCCTGGCTCCTCCACATCATGATCAAATTCCTGAGTGCAGGATATACCTCTCTCCCTATTTTGTTATTTTTCCATCTGTATGGTATTGTAAAGAAACATTTTAAAGGGCCTTTTACACATTCCTTTTCCGAAAGTTCATTGAACAGCAAATAATATAATGTTCAAGAGCTCACAATATTTAATTGTCAGGCGCAGTATTCTCAGGTGTGTCAACAAGAAGTCTCTTTTGTTAATGGTATCAAATTAAAGGATCAGATTATCATATGACAATATGAGGCAAGGAGAGCCACTCCCTGGTGTGTGCTGGTTGTTGTCATGGAGAATGTGTCAGATTGCCCTTGGTGAAACAGTAAACACTGACTCATCTCCTGTAGAATCAATAGAATGGGGCTGGGCCAATCAATGAGAGCAAGGAATATTCCCAGCCTCCGGGACCACCTCCTGTTCATGGGGTGAACGTTTAGGGGAGAAAGGCAGACGGCCAGCAACCTGAAGTGTTCCCATCTCGTGCAAATGAGTCAGCCATTCGGCCCTTCAAGCCTGCTCTCTCACTCAATACGATCATGCCTGACCATCAAACTCAGTCTCTGGATCAGTGGTGCTGGAAGAGCACAGCAATTCAGGCAGCATCCGAGGACAGGCAAAATCGACGTTTTGGGCAAAAGCCCTTCATCATGAATACATGATCACCACTGATCCAGAATCTGGTTTCCAGCATCTGCAGTCATTGTTTTTACCTCATCAAACTCAGTCCCCTGTTCCCACTCTCTCCCCATACCCTTTAGCGTTAAGAACTATATCTAACTCCTTGAAACCATTCGAGGTTTTGGTCTCACTTGCTTTCTGTGGCAGAGAATTCCACAGCCTCCCCACTCTCTGGGTGAAGACATTTCTCCTCATCTCAGCCCAAAATGGCCTATCCTATATTCTGAGATTGTAGCCATCATGCCCCCTCTAAACCTCCCCCACCACCACCACCACCACCAACTTCCCAGTTCTTCCCAGTCACTGGGAACATGATTGTAGCTTCATCTCCAATTTCCTGTCTCCTCCATTCTCTCCCTTGTCAATCCAGAATGTTTCTAACTCTGCTGTAAGTATTGTCAATAACCCAGCCTTCACTGCTGTCCAGGGAAGAGAATTCCATAGTTTCACAACCTAGTGAGGAAAGCATTTATCTCATTCCCTTCTTAAATGAGTCCCTTTCTTGTTTCAGTGGATTTACAAATCCTAGACCTCCCTCCCCATATAGAGTCATGAATTAATGCAGCACAGAAACAGACTCTTCAGTCCAACACATCCACACTGACCAAGATATCCAAACTAAACTAGACCCATTTGCCTGTGTTTGGTCCATATCCCGGTAAACCTGTCATGTACCTGACCAAATGTTTGTTAAATCTTGTAACTGAACCAGCATCTACCACTTCCTCTGGCAGTTCATTCCACCCTAGTAAATCTTTCACCTTAAAAATATGCCCTCTGCTTTTGAACTCCCCCACCCGAGGGAAAATACTTTTTCTATTCACTTCATCTATAAACCTCTATAAGGTCATCCAACCTCCTACACTCCAGGGGAAAAGGTCCCAGCCTATCAAGCCTCTCCTTATAACTCAAACCCTTCAGTCCTGGAAACATTCTGGTAAATCTCTCCAATTGAATAATATCCTCCCTGTAACAGGGCGACCAGAACCGGACACAGTATTCCAAAAGAGGCCACGATTTTCACGCAAATTTCAGGACATGAGGAAGCAAAGTTTGAGTGTCCAGTCACTTCCCCTCATATGTTTCAACGAGATAGTCTTGCATTCCTCTAAACTCCAATTAATCTCGGCCTAGTTCTGAAGAAAAATGATACCCGACTTGAAACGTTAATTCTTTTCTCTCTCCATGGACGCTGCAAAACCTGCTGTGTCAATCCAGCATTTGCTGCTGTTATTTCAAGGCTCCCAGCTCCTGCAGTTGTTTGTTTGTATTTGAAGTATATAACCGTGGAATGTCCAGCCTTTCCAGATGAACACATCCCACCCACCCCCACCCCCCCACCCCCATCCCATGAATCCTTTCAGATTTTCCCAGCAACATTTTACAAAGCTGACAGCTACATCATTTGACGTTTAAATGGAAAACATCCAATGATATTCTAACTTGTAACCCACACGAGATGTTGAAATGAGTCCAAATTCCACCATCTGCCACAACAAGGTTCCAACCCAGGTCCCCAGATCATTACCAGGCTCTCTGCATTAATAGCCTAGTGACAATACCACTAGGCCATTGCCATCATTCACTGAGGGCTCTACTTCTGAACAAGGAGGCAAATTCCTAACTGCCTCCTCCTATAAAACTGAGCCAGCTGGTGTCTGATAACATCAAAATCCAAATTCTCAAGCGATAACATATGGATCAAGTAGATGCGTTCTGTCAGGTATGCACAAGAATTACTTTTAGGGAGAGGTCAGAAAGTAATTTGGAACAGTGAACTAAAGATATCGTTTCTAAGAAGGCTTGTGATTAGGGCTAATTTAAGAAGTGCACTGATACCACAAGAATCAGTTTTCATAAAATCGCCACAATCCCAGAGGACCATATCGAGATTGTAATGAGGTCAGCCAGGTAGACCTTATGGAATATGAGTTCCCTGATTGGGGCTAATCTGGTCCAATCAGAGAGCCCTGGCTGACAGCTAAAACTAGGATTAATAGACATCCTGTGCAGTCTGAGGGAGCTGGATCAGTGTCAAGGACTCTCCATCTGTAAATGAAGGGTCGCTGGGTGACAGGATACCGGCCTCTGTGGAGTTATGTCAGCGGCGATGAGAGACAAACACGCTCCTGAAGAGATTCATTCATAACAGCTGCCTTTGAGTGGAGTAAGCATCTCTGGCATCATGCTTGACTCATTTGATCTTGCTTTCCAATATGCAGGAAGAACGTATTGTTTTTCCAGGCAAATGACATTGGAGAGATGTAAAGCGACGAGTAATTCTCCGGACAGCTTGTGGACCCACAGCTTTCCCTGAGGCATCAGATACTAGAACCTTTCCAGAATTGAAGAATGCAGTTAAGGAATATTACCATCCCAACCCTCCTCTAATTCTAAGATGCTATCATTTCTACGGGGAGAATGCGGGTAAGTGGAGTTGAAATGCCCATCAGCCATGATTGAATGGCGGAGTGGACTCGATGGGCCGAATGGCCTTACTTCCGCTCCTATGTCTTATGGTCTTATGGTCTTATTTTTACTCAGCAATTTGAGAATCAGGGAATTCATGTCGGGATTTCTAACAAGGTTAAGACGACTGGTAGAGGCAACTGGTCTTTGGTTTAACCCTTAATGAGATGCTGAGAGACCGTTTAGTATGTGGGATTAATGACGTATCCATGCAAAAGTACCCACTAGCTGATGCAGCATCTCAGGAGCAGGAAATTCAACATTTCAGGTTGGAGCCCTTCATCAGTGGCTGATTTTCCTGCTCCTTGGATGCTGCCTGACCTGCTGTGCTTTTCCAGCAACGCATTCTCAACTCTGATTTCCAGCATCTGCAGACCTCACTGTCACCCACTAGCTGATGCCCAACTGGACTTCAAACAGGCGCTGCAATTGGCTTTAACACTGGAAAATGCAACAAGTGTTTCTGGGTATCCTGATGGAAGTGGACACCCTCCCCAGTCCAACTGAGCTTGAGGAACACCACTTAAATAAAGGCAATTGCATAACCTCACTCAGACCCTATCCTGAGCAAAAGGACACTCGGTCAGCCCCCAGCAAAACCCCAAAACAAAGCCAAGCCCCAGCCAAACGGTTGAAGATTTCTTCATGACCTAGGCCAGTTCGCCATTGCAGTTGCAGCCAGTGTGCGGAATCAAGACAGCAAGGGAGTCCCACTAGACCTAAGTGGAGTAAGAGAACACGTAGGCCGGTATCCAGGAGAGTGCATACCCTGGAAAACTCACCTACATCTGGTTTGGAACTGTTGCATCGCTGAGCAACATCCACACGAAAACCAATCAAAATAAACATCTGGTTAAATGGTCACCCGGTTCACCAGGTCGACATCTGGCTTGGCCGTTTCAGTGATCACAGAACCAGCCTTTAACTAAATTCACTCTGGACTCCAACCCTTAAGTTTGCTCAAGACCTTGGCTAGACTGAGAACCTACACTGAGAACCCTTTGCAGATTAAGGGGACAACTTCAGCTCGGGTCTCTTAATAGAAGCAGCTGGTTGAGTTATCACTGATTGTAGTAAGAAGTTCAGGCCCAAGCTTGATGGGGTGAAATTGGTTGACAAAGAGGTACCCAGATTGGCTCGACATTTTTCGATTAGAAAATGGCTGCCTGAGTGAAGTTCTAATTAAATACCTGGAACTGTTTCAGGAAGGTCCAGGGGCTATCACAGGAGCTGAGGCCACCTTACATGTTGACCAGGAAGCAACTTCATGATCCTACAATGCCTGCACAATGCCATTTTCCTTATGGACAAAACTAGACACTGAAATCAGGCGAATTGAAATCAAAAGAATCATCAAACCAGCCCAGTTTGCAGAATGGACAGCACCAGTCATACCAATTGTGAAGCCATTGGGTCAGTTACACTTTTTGCAGCTGGATAAAAACCCAATCCCTCGCATAAAGGATTTGTACGCAAAACTAGCAAGAGGGGCTGTGCTTCACAAAGTTGGACTATGAGCCAATGCTACTTGCAATTGAGGATTCCCAGAGTATGCTGCAGTTTTACAAGGTCTACCTCAGGTCGACCTTTATCTGGATGACCTGCTAATAACGGGGAAGACCAATAAGGAGTCCTTACAGAACTTGGACATAGTCCTTAGACCTTTCTCCCAGACAAGTGTATGCCTTAGAAGGGAAAAATATGCTTCCCAGGGTCCCCACCTGTTGGAAGATAAAGCGAGAGTGATCAAAGGTGCCCGGCTCCCATATTAGTATCAGACCTTAGCTCTTTTCTGGTGAATTATTACGGAAAGTTCATACATAACCGTGCCTGCATCCTGGTACCATTGGGTCAACTCTTAAACAAGGGTCAGCCTTGGGAATGGTCATGTGGCCAAACCCTAGCTCTCAGGGAAGTGAAGAAACAGCTATCATCCTCTCCGACATTGGCACACATCATCCCAAGCGAGACCAGGTGTTGACATGTGATGCCGCCCCATTGAGGAACACTCAATAGCGTATGCATCCAGGACTTTGGCTAATGCGGAGCCCAGATAGTGAAGGAAGGTTTGCCGGTCAAATTCGGAGGCAGGGAGTTCCACCTAAGACCTTTATGGATGTGAATTTTTTAACAATAACGGACCACAAATCCCTGCTAGGTCTGCTTGAAAAGGACAAGGTAGCGCCATCCATAGCTTCAGGCTAAAGCAGCGGTGGGCTCGAATATTAAGTGCATATAATTACAAATTGGGACATTGTCTGCGAGGCCAAGTAGCAAATGCGGATGTGTTGATCCACCTCCCATTGGCAGACACACCATCAGTGGTGCCATTATGGGAAGAGTCCGTAATAGTTTTAAATTTTCTTGACACACTCCCAGTCACAGCTGACAACATCAGACTTTGGATGCAGAAAGATCTGGTCCTGGCGAAACTGAAACAGCCGGTATTGATGGGGAAAACCAAACAGCTATCACTGCCAGAATTAAAACCGTTTTGGACCCAGAGAGACTGGATCACAGGAGAGGATGGCATATTATTATAGGGACCAAGCAAAGATGGCCGCCAGATATTGGCTGAACTCACCATAGAGTCATAGAGATGTACAGCACAGAAACAGACTCTTCAGTCTAACTCACCCGTGCCAACCCAAATATTCTAAATTAATCTCATCTCATTTGTCAGCACTTGGCCCATATCCCTCTAACCCCTTCCTATTCATATACCCATCCAGATGCCTTTAAATGTTGTAATTATACCAGCCTCCACCACATCCTCTGGCAGATCATTCTATACATGCACCACCCTCTGTGTGAAAAAGTTGCGCCTTAGGTCCCTTTTTAAATCTTTCCCCTCTCACCTCAAACCTATGCCCTCTAGTTCTGAACTCCCCCATCCCCAGGGAAAATACCTTGTCTATTTATCCTACCCATGCCCCTCATGACTTTATAAACCTCTATAAGGTCACCCCACCCCTCAGCCTCCAACGCTCCAGTGAAAACAGCGTCTGCCTATAGCTCAAATCCTCCAACCCTGGCAAGATCCTTGTAAATCATTTCTGAACCCTTTCAAGTTTCACAACATCTTTCCAATAGGAAGGAGATCAGAAATAGAGCACAGTGTTTCTAAAGTGGCCTAATCAATGTCCTGTGCAGTTGCAACATGACCTCCCAGCTACTATACTCAACGCACTGACCAATGAAGGCAAGAATACCATTCTTCACTATCCTACCTACTTGTGACTCTACTTTCAAGGAGCTATGAACCTGCACTCCAAGGTCTCTTTTAGATTAGATTAGATTAGATTAGATCACTTACAGTGTGGAAACAGGCCCTTCGGCCCAACAAGTCCACGCAGTGCTAACCACTGTGCCACCGTGCCGCCCTCTTTGGTCAGCAACACTCCCCAGGACATTCCCATTCAGTGTATAAGTCCTGCTAAGATTTGCCTTTCAAAAATGCAACACCTCACATTTGCCTGAACTCCATCTGCCACTCCTCAGCCCATTGACCCATCTAATCAAGATCCTCTGTTGTAATCTCAGGTAACCCTCTTCGCTGTCCACTACACCTCCAATTTTGGTGTCATCTGCAAACTTACTAACTGTACCTCTTATGCTCGCATCCAAATCATTTATGTAAATGATGAAGAGGACCCAGCACCAATCTTTGAGGCACTGCACTAGTCACAGGCCTCCAGTCTGAAAAACAACCCTCCACCACCACTGTCTGTCTTCTACTTCTGAGCCGGTTCTGTATCCAAATGGCTAGTTCGCCCTTTATTTCATGTGATCTAGCCTAATTAATCAGTCTACCGTGAGGAACCTTGGCAAACCTCTTACTGAAGTCCAAATAGATCACATCTACCACTATGCCTTCATCAATCCTCTTCATTAAGTCTTCAAAAAACTCAATCAAGTTTGTGAGATACTATTTCCCATGCATGCCTGGTTGACTATCCTTAATGAGTCCTTGCCTTTCCTAATACATGTAAATCCTATCCCTCAGGGGATTCTCTCCAACAACTTACCCACCATTAATGTCAGGCTGACCAGTCTATAGTTCCATGGCTCTTCCTTACCACCTTTCTTAAACAGTGGCACCATGTTAGCCAATGTCCAGTCTTCCAGCACCTCACCTGCAGCTATCAATACAAATATCTCACAAAGTGGCCCAGCAATCACTTCCCTCGCTTCCCACAAAGTTCTAGGGTACACCTGATCATGTCCCAGGGTGTCCAAAGTGACCATGTTGGCAAGGTGTGATGTCTGGTGGCCAGGATTGGATGGGATAGGGAATTGGGAGTATTGTACCAAACCTGGGGAGGGAAATGAGGAGGAAAACAAGACTACACTAACCAAGAGGGTCAGTTTATTTCAGGGGATGAAATTTGGTGTAGGAACCACAGGAATGTCCCTGCAGGTATGGTTGATATGAGGTCAGGTCCAGGGATGTATAAAGTTCAGGTAGGTGTGATGGCCCCATACAGGCATATGGACTGAGTTCTCTGATTGGACCAGATCAACAGCCCCAATCAGGGAGTCCTGGCTGGAAGGAATGTCAGAGGTTCTGTTCACTCAGAGTTGGTTGTGAGGGAGCTGGGTCAGTGTCTAGGACTCTCCCCGTGCTAATGAAGGGGGACTTGGCAACAGGATACCAGCGGAGTATTTCAGGCTGCTCTCTTGATAGAAAGATGACTGGAGGCAATTTTATCTGGGGCTCCCCATGCCTCAGGCAAGAGTGAGTTTAAAGTAACCTCAATATGTACAGGAATTGAACCCACACTGTGTTGGCACCATCACTCTGCATCAGAAACCAGGCATCCAGCCAACTTCATCCAACGCAACCCGGACTCCTGCTTGAAACTGACTTTTCACGTTTATTGTTCAAAGTTAACTTGGAGGTTTAAGCACAGAAACTCTATATTCAGTGTGCGCAGTTTTAGGAAAAAAAATCATAGAAGAAATTAACGACTGAAATTGACTCATAATCATGTCATTGGCCAATCCTGAAAACATTAGGCAGCATTAAAATTAGTGGATTAGCTTAATGCATTTAATAAATGAACCCATGTAAAAGATGGTGGCATTATGTCACTGGGTTCAATAATACAACATGGGTCCAAATCCCAAGTGGTCAAATTTGCAGTTGATAAAAATCTGGACTAAAAAAAAAAAGCTTTTCTAATTGTGACCACAGTTGATTTGATTTATTGTTACCACGTGTACCCAAGTACAGTGAAAGTTTTGTTTTACGAGCAGTACAGGTCGGTCATGGCAAACAAGGGCAGAACAGATGTTAGGATGTTTAGACAGAGCCAGGTATACAAGGTTACAGCTGCTCAGGGGGGTGTGGAAGGCAAAGTCAACATTAGATTTGAAATCAGAGAGGTCCACTCAGCAGTCTAATAACAGCAGGGGAGAAACTGCTCTTGAACCTGTTGGTGCATGTGTTCAAGTTCGTCAATTGCTGTAAAAACCCATCTGGTTCACTAATGCCCCTTTAGGGAAAGGTATCTCTCATCCTTGTCTGCCCTGTGACTCTAAATCCGCAGTAATATGGCTGACTCAGAAATGCCCACAGAGCAATTAGGGACGAGTAATAAATACTGGCTTCACCAGTGATATCCCTATGCCGTGAACTAATTTTAAAAAAAACACATCAAATTCTACATGCTCCAAGAAACACAGTCTTATTCCTTTTTATTTACAGGTTTTATTTTACAAATATACTTTGACAAATATACAAAAGTCAGACATCGATACATCATTACACAATAAACAAATTTCAAACTGGCACAGCGTTGGGATCAGTCATTTTCAATTCCATTGTTCAAGAAAATTAAAAATATCAAAAACGTCCAAAAATAAAGAACAGTAGGGAACTGGAGAAATTTCATTTCCGACTCAAAACATCAGCTGTTTTGCTCTCCACGGATATTGCTACATCAAACGAATACCTCTAGCACTGTCGGCTTTTATCTCAGATCTTCCGCAGCACATCATATGAAGGCACATAGTCGTCCACAGAAGCGAAGTTCATTGAGTATCAGTGAAAATCATAGCTCTACAATAGGTGATAGTACACTGTGCATAATGCCTTGTTCAGGTATTGTACAGCACATAAAATTACTTGTGGATATTTACACCAGAACTACCATATTCTTGACGACTGAAGGTTACAAAAAAGAACACATTTGAAGCATGAAAGTAAATTAAACATATGGGTAGACTTTCCAATTCTGCACCCACCGCAGTTAGTATTTATAGCTATAGAGCAGATCCACAAGACATCAATAACTTAACAGACATGTTTGCAGGGAGCATTATGCCAAAGACTGAAAGTCAGCCACTGCCCACTTCCTCATCCTTACTGGAGTGCGAGAGCCCATTGAAACTTACCAAGAGCTTCTAATCCGCATTGCGAAATGAAGGAAAACCCAAGGTAAGATTTCCCTTTAGAAAGACAGATGACATTCCCCACCCTTCTCCAGAGTCAAGGTAGTCTTATAACCTTCGTCATTACAGCAATTTCTACACAAGACAGCTCAGATACAGGGAAGGAGTGCACTCTATAATGTTCAAAGGACTCATTTTATTTATTTGGAAGGTGCTCTGTTGGTAGCTGCATGTTATTGCTCTTGTACAGCACCCTCAATGTCATAAAATATTCCAAGGTGCTAGAAAAGAAACATACAAGTTTGGCATGGCCCCTTCATTCCTGATGAAGGGTTTATGCCCGAAACATAATTTCTCCTGCTCCTTGGATGCTGTGCTTTTCCAATACCACACATTCAACTCTGCCCCACATAAGGAGATGTCAGACAAGATGATGAAAAGCCTGGTCAAAAAAAAATGATGTTTTGGTTTTAAATGAATGTTTGAAACAACAGGAAATGAAGGACAGCCACAAGGGAGGAGGGAAATCAACGTTCAGCTGGGTCTATTTACAGCACATGGACTGCAGCAGTTCAAGAAGGCAGCTCACCCCCACCTTCTCAAGGGGCAACTAGCAATGAGCAGGAAATGCAGGCCCAGCCAGCGATGCCCACATCCCACGAGTGAATATAAAAACAAAATCTGGACACGAACATTTTGATTTATATTTTAGAAGTAGTGACAGACAACTCCAACAATGAGCAGCACTTGCATTTTACCAGCGATGGAGACACTGGTTAGTCGGAGTCTTGCCAGTGCAGGTTACTGGGACGTCCAACTGGTGAGTTTCAGTACCACCTTTGCCATGAAGGTGCACATCAAGAAATAAAGACAGAGCAGGCCAACGTTACAGTACAGGAAGCAGCATGAAATTCCCTACAAACTCCAACCATCCCCTACACTGCACACCTCCACCCACCCACCCCAACAACAAAAAAAGCGTCATCTCACGCTGCACAAGTTTCCCAAAAGGCACTGCAGCCCCTGGCTGTACCGGTCAACAACTATGAAACCAAATGGAACCCAGGAGGCATTAAACTACAGGCTTTGAAAAGAAACAGCCCAGCCTGTAATTCCAGATGCTGTGATAGCTCGGAGTGTAAACTATACAAGTTTACACTCCGTGGTTCGATGGTCTACTTGAAAATGTCATCAAGACAATCTTGTTTTTTTTCCCCCAAACTCACATTCATGTCCTGCCCTTAACATGAAATAACAGGAACTTTTTAAATTCAGTTTGATATAAGATTTTGAGAGAAATATTCATTCGAGCCAAATACAATCACCTTCTTAATGCATTAGTCGATAACAAAATTGGGGGTGGGGTATGTGTTGAAAGGTTTATTCGCTTTAGTAATTCTGATTTCTGTTCCATGCAGTTATTGGATATAAAGAACACAACTTAACAATTGCCTCAGAAACCTTCCAATTGAAAAAAAACCTCTCAACTTCACAAACAGTGGAGTGAACTTTGAAGCTCTAATATATGCTCCTCATCTTTTTAAAGACATGCTGGCCAAAGTGCCAAATTTGGGTCCCAGATCGTTCAAGTAGTTTTGTCCCATGTTCTCCCTCACGTCACTGCAACAGCCGACAGACCCATTGACTGAAGGAGCTCCTTCATATCGGTATTCATGTACCAAGTCACCATGAATGGCTTGGTCTCTCAGCTCCTCATCTTCATATACCTAACACAGATCAAGCAACATATTAAAAACCTGCAAATCTTTGAACATGACAGCAAAACATTTCAACAAAAACTAAAAGTCCCTCTTTTCTCCTCCCAGCACCCCAAATAACAATAAAATAAAAAAAGAACTGCAGATGAAACAGAAACTCAGCTGGTCTGGCAACTTCTGTGGACAGAAAACAGGTGACGGCCTAACGGTATTGTTGCTGGACTGTTAACCCAGGAGACACAGATAATGAGCTGGGAACCTGGGTTCAAATCCTGCCATGGCAGAATTTGAATTCTGTAAAAATGAGACTCTTCATTCTAGGTTAAGTCCATGAATCAGTTGTTATGAAAATCCATCTGGGTTACTAATGCGCTTTGAGGAAGGAAACAGCCATCCTTACCTAGTCTGGCTTACATGTGACTCCAGACCCACAGCAACATGATCGACTCTTAACTGCCCTCTAGGCAATTAGGGATGGGTAATAAATGCTGGCCAGGCCAGCAACATCCTCCCACCGTGAATGAATTTTTTTTTTTTTTAAATGTTTCAAGCCCGATGAACCTTCTGAAATTGGGTTTCTCTTGCAATTTCTGTTTCTGTGCCAAATGGTATTGTTTTGTAGTACTGTACTGCAGATTGACAGAACCACAGCATTGCTTCTTATATACAAACAGGAGGGGACCTTTCAGCCCTCCTGCTTCTTCTGACATTTAATAAGATCTTGGCTGATCGGATTGCAGCTTCAAATCCAGCTTCCTCCCTGGTAATCTTTCACCCCCTTGAATCCATCCTTCCCCACTCTACAAACATTCAAAGACCGTTCCCATTGCCTCTTTCTTCTGCAGCAGGACAGCCTGTTCAGCCTTACTGATAACTTTCATTTCACAGAATAACACGGTAGAAAAGAGGCCCTTTGGCCCCTTGAACCTGTCCTGCCAAAAATGCACTAAATCTACACTAGGCCCACCTTCCCCAGCACTAAGCCCTTGGCTTTAGGTAATCAGAGTTTTATTTTGCGAACCTTATGAATTCCCTTCAGTATTTTCTGTACCTCAATCAGATCTCCCCTCATTCTATGGAACTCCAGTGAGTACAGGCCCGAGGTTTTCAGCTGCTCCTTGTCCGACAGCCCTTTCACCCCTGGAACCAACCTGGTGAACCCGCTCCGAACTGTCTCCAGTGTCACCACATCCTTCCTCAAGGAAGGAGACCAGAACAGGATACAATACTCCAGGTGCAGTCTCACCAGTGCCTTATATCATTGTAACCACACTTCTTTACTTTCATAATCCACTCCTTTGGCAATAATTGCCAGGATTCCATTTGCCTTCTTTCTTATAGGCTGCACCTGCATACCCCCTTCCTGTGATTCATGCACAAGGACATCCAGATCCCTCTACACTGTGCATCTGCTTCCCAATCTGTTTCCCATTTGCCCTTTTATTTTTCCGGCCAAAATGGACAACCTCACACATATCCACATTAAACACTACCTGCCAGATTCTGGTCCGTTCTCCAAGCCCATCAACATCCATCTGTAAACTCTATCACCTCATCACTGCCTGCTTGCTTTCCCCTCGATTTTAGTACCACCCATGAATTTTGCTGATACACTCTGTGCCGGCTTCTACCTTACCCTCCTTCTGTGCATCAAAACAAAACATATCGGTGTAGCCCAAAGGGTTATCCCTGTGAAAGTTACATGGTACAAGGCTTTGCAGATCAAGGTGGTGCAAAACGGTACTAGTCACCTGGTCAACACGTGAACGAAGGAGGTCCATCAGATGATGACTGTTTCTCCGGTCCAGTCTGTACCCGTCCATTGTGGTCAAATCTTGATGCACCATGTCGTTCTGGAGATGCAGTGTGTGATGTCTACTCACTGATTCATCGTAAATACCTCCGCCGGTTATATTCACCATTTCATCAGTAACCATTGTCCCTATATGTGGTCCTTGCACTCCATCCACGTAGATTTGGGTCTGTTGTCCAAATCCTGTTTCTTGGTTGCCAAGAGGTGGGACGCTTTCAGTTGCAAATTGACTTTTCCGAGGCAGAGTGATGTCCAGTGCATCAAGGTTCTGGGAAACGGGAGACAGTAATTAAGGAATTTAGTCATTGAATGCATGAATTTTCATTAAGAAATAGCAACAAACTACTCGAATGTAAACGTTTTATGACAGGTCACAGGGAGGTTATCAATAATTGTCAGGTCAAGCCAGACAGGCATCTTAGGGAAGACAATAAAGTCCTCTCTATTTGACAAAGCTTTATGGTACAATTTAGACAGGGGGAGGGAGAAGAGAGGGGAGCAGGCCTGTAGAAGAGACCAATACCTGAGTGCTTTACATTGGAGCGTAGTAGAGATGGAAAGGAATTTGAAAGCAAGGATCAGACTAGAACTGTGGAGTCTGCAGAAGACAAACTCGGTGAGTGAGGACAAGGATGACACAGAAAGGGATCATGCTAAATGGTCAAACCTCAGGCAGAGGAATTTTGGATTTCTTCAAAAGGTGACAGCTGCCAGTGTTTGAGGGACGCAGGAGTGCAATGAATTACTGAAGTCCACAGGTAAGAAAAGCAAAGATAAAGGCTTGAGGCAGGGATGAGTTGAGTTGAGCTAAGGGAGGAGTCGAGCTAAGGTAGGAGTCAGAGAGGTGGAAACAACTGGTCTTAGAGACGACATACATGACCACGGCAGCTGATCACCAACGTTTAGTGATGTTATCGATCAGATTAATGGAGTCTCAGACCACCAAGAGGAAGATGGTCAGAGGTGGCGTTTATCTGCTTTCTGTAGCGCAGAACTCCACTGTTTGCACCCCCCACTCAACTAACTATTTTCCCAATTTCAGTTTACAGTTTTTTTTTATTTCTGTTGTTGTCACCATTTCCAGCTTGGGTATAATGCTCACGTTTTTGGATTTGTAACAGATTTTATTGAATGAGATTTTGTCCTACTGTAGTAGCAATGAGCTGGTGAGAGGTACAAAAGGCAGATGACCAGGGTCTAGAAAAACCTACCTTATCTTGCTGACCACCGCCCTCATCATTCGAGACGAGGAGATTTTGTTGATATTGACCTGTATGGGTCACAGGTTGTGGAACTTTGCCACCTCCGCAATATAAAGCGACAGCAGCCAGGAGCAAACCTGTTAGAAATAGGAGAGAATTTATAGCGCACTTTTAAATGCCATCCAAATAATATAGCGGAGGATTATAAAACCAAATACTTCGGATGTAGGTTTGCTCGCTGAGCTGGAAGGTTCACTTCCAGACGTTTCGTCACCCTACTAGGTAACATCTTCAGTGGGTCTCCGGGTGAAGCAGATTACAGCAGATTGTTAAGACAAAGGCTTGCAGCTAGCTTGAATTAACCAATGGTTTTGTGGTCACCATTAGACTCTTAATTCCAGATTTTTATTGAATTCAAATTCCACCTGCCATGGTGGGATTTGAGCTCAAACCGGAGACCCCAGTAATGTTCTGAGGACCAAAGGGTACGATGTTAACACCATGAGCCATCACATCCCCGATAACCTTCCACTCTTTGCTTAATAACAACCTGCCTGCATCCGTATTTAAAATATTGCACAATTCTGTTCCCACCATCTTTTCAGGGAGTTCCAAAGACTCTTGGCTGAGAAAAACTTGGACCATTTGAAATAGGTGACCTTTAACTTTAGATTCCCCTGTAAGAGGGGACATTTGTGCCACATCTACCCTATCACAAGACCACAGGCTTATTTGAAATCAACAAGCTTCTGGACCACTGCTCTTTTGTCAGGTGATGCGAGATTTCAAATAAACCTGTTGGACAATAACTTGGTGTCAGGTGACCTCTGACAATCAAGTGATAGGGAAATCTCGAAGGGCCACATGGCCTACTCCTGCTCCAAGTTCTGCATCCCTGTATTTCACGGCAAAATTAGAAAGGCGACCACTTTATATTTCAGTTGTAGTAATCCATTGCATTAGCTGTCACGGTCCACAAAAGGATAAGATTGGGTCACTGGATTATTAGTCCAACATCACACCACCCTCTAGCCCTTCAGTACTTACAAAGTAGTAACAGTGCAGCCAACAACATCACAAGGATTCCCATTCCACCAAGGACAGCACTTCCAGAAGCAAGTCTTCCTGCACAATTTACATTGTTGGGGCATTCGCAGATCGTAATCTTCAAGGTTTGCTCTTTTCCTTGGTGCTGCTGGTCCTGAACTGTGACAGGAACTTCATAATAACCAGGTGGAAGCTTATTTACTGGCTTCACATAGGCATAGGTTCCTGGAAGACCAGAAATCAAATTCAGAATATGCCCAACAGGCACCAGTATAAACCCTCCTTTCAAAAGATTTAGATTATTTAGATGTAGATTACTTTACAGTGAGGAAACAGGCCCTTCGGCCCAACAAGTCCACACCGACCTGCCGAAGCGCAACCAACACATTCCCCTACATTTATCCCTTTACCTAACACTATGGGCAATTTAGCAATTCATCTTTGTACTGTGGGAGGAAACCGGAGGAAACCCACACAGACACGGGGAGAATGTGCAAACTCCACACAGTCAGTCACCTGAGTCAGGAATTGAACCCGGGTCTCTGGCGCTGTGAGGCAGCAGTGCTAACCACTGGGCCACCCAAAGAATCATTTCAAATTCTACTTAAATTTTGGATACTGAAAGGAACCAAAATTGGAAACCCCACTAAAATAATGCAGGTCTTTATGATGCAAATGTCTAACCCTTAATCTTACAACATGCATAATTCATGCTTAATGCGAGCAGAAATTGTGTCCAACTATGATACTTTACACGGCACATTTACCTCCTACCTTACAAACTTTGGCTAACTCATCCATCATGTACCATATCCAAATTCATCAAGCTTTCATAGATTAGAATCCCTACAGCATGGAAGCAGGCTATTCGGCCCATTGAGTCTACCCCGACACTCCAAAACAGCATCCTGTCCAGACCCACTCCTCCACCCTATCCCAGTAACCCTGCATTTCCCATGGCTAGCACATCTACAGACACTATGGGGCAATCTAGCATAGCCAATCCATCCTAACCTACATACCTTTGGTCTGTGGGAGGGAACTGGAGGAAATCCACACAACACAGGGTAAATGCGCAAACTGTACACAGACAGTCGCTCAAGGCTAGAATTGAATCCAGGTCACTGGTGCTGTGAAACTGCAGTGCTAACTACTGAGCCACCAGGGCACCCCTTTCAAAAGCAGGTAGAATTGGTGATGGAAAGAAAACTGTTCTAAATAGGATATCCTTACAACACAAATATTCCACTTATAATGTACACTAATATGATTTGGAGGTGTTGGTGTTGTACTGGAGTGGACAGTCACACAACACCAGGTTATAGTCCAACAGGTTTATTTGGAAGCACTAGCTTTTGGAGCGACGCTCCTTCATCAGGTGGTTGTGGGACTATAACCTGGTGTTGCGATTTTTAACTTTGTACACTGACATCAATAGCCAGAACATATCAGTAACATATCGAGGGCGGCACGGTGGACCAGTGGTTAGCACTGTTGCCTCACAGCGCCTGAGACCCGGGTTCAATTCCCGCCTCAGGTGACTGACTGTGTGGAGTTTGCACGTTCTCCCCGTTTCTGCGTGGATTTCCTCCGGGTGCTCCGGTTTCCTCCCACAGTCCAAAGATGTGCAGGTCAGGTGAATTGGCAATGCTAAATTGTCTGTAGTGTTAGGTAAAGGGGTAAATGTAGGGTATGGGTGGGTTGCGCTTCGGCGGGTCAGTGTGGACTTGTTGGGCCGAAGGGCCTGTTTTCACGCTGTAATGTAATCTAAAAAATTACCATCTTGACCCAGCAACACAAGATTGGCAGCTTTTTAATTTGAGAGAGATTGTGGAAAGCAGCACTCAGTGATGATTACTGCTAACCTGCACGATGGAAGAGAGTCTACAGACATAGATACAACCGGAAAAGGAACACAACCAAAAACATCAGATGGCAGGTTTTTAAAAACACAACTGCATACCCATTTGGTTGGTGATCGTCCATTTCCTTTTAATTTCTGGTGGTTCATCCGACAGGAGAAATGTAAATGGAGCAGAATTAGGCGCAATATCAGAATCCTCAGCCGACACATTGACAAACTGACGCTGTCCGTTCTCACAAATGTACAACTGATTGTTATGGATCACTGGAAAGTGGTCATTCACATCATCCAGGTTGATCACCACTGTCCCAGTTCCCGTCCTTGAAGGAGCTCCTAGTATAACAAGGGAATGAAAAAAGGGGAACCAAAAATCAGGTTCGAGCCAAAGGCAAAAACCTTAAAACATGATTTCCAAAAATAATCGCAAGTGTTGAGGTGCATGACACAGGAAAAGACTCTCTGAAGACAGGTTCCCTTGGATAGTCTCCACCCAAAGAGAGAGACCTGGAATCCAGAGATTCAACCATTCATAGCTGCATACACTGTTGCTACTTCCAGACCAAATATCTGAAGCAGATGAATCATGGAGCTTGTTGATCAAGGCAACATGATCTAATTGAATAGCAGAACTGACCCAAGGGTTGGACTGGACCAATCCTGCTCTTAGAAGTGACATCCAATAGGTTTGGGTGAACTGAGCATAATGACATGCAATGTAAATCATGCGCAGTATATTTTTCTGTAACATACAATATGGAATAAAGAAGGGGGAGAAATGTGCACAGTCTTATTCACCAAAGATGATTAAGGATGACAAATTGACCACCAGAGTTGGACGGGCCCTAGGGGAAAAAAAAAGGATTTCTGGCAACTTTAGAAATAGTGTGGTTAATAAGCCCGAATCCAGTCCCTAGACTGGCCTCAAATGATTTCCTGCACCCTTTATAATAAGGGTTGTTTTTTTGACACTTGACAGAGTGTAGTCAATCATTTCAGAGTTGATGAACACAGGGTAATCAGTGACCTTAGATAGCCGGTTTAAAGTCATACCACTCCTACAGAGTACAGTCACCTCTGCAGCAGCTGATGACAGCTATAGAGAGCACCATGACACCAAATCACAGTTACTCTGAAAGTTCTGGAGTTCATTTCTTCTGTCAAAACTAATTTTAAAAAAATTCATGATAAATGCTTCAAAGCAAGGAAAGAGATTCCAACAAGTTAAGCAGTCTCGTGACTTCTGCAATAAAAAAGGTTCCCCAATAATCATAAGGAAATTTCCAGGATCATTCTTTGCAAAATGTCTCCCTTCAGGCAGCTCAAAATGCACAGGGGGGTGATGGGCAAAACCACCCACAAAAATCATCAAAACATGTAAAAAATTTCAATTTCCAACAGGCCTGATGAATCAGAAGGTGGTTATCGTCTGTCTTCCACCCCAACTCATAAGTGCAATGGACAGAAGCTACAATGTGCACTGCCACAGCACCAGGCTAGCTTGCTCCTGAGCTCACCGTTAATGGGCTCACTTTGCCACCCAGCCGGAAAGAAGAGAGAGAAGCAGTCTATAATTCAGGGAGGAGCCAGCACGGTAAAAGGAAGGAAGGAAGGAAGGAAGCAACGTTACACAGGCAAGTCACTGAGGAAATGCTGAGACCTGGGGGGCAGTCGTTTGGGAATTCTGTCGTCATGTTTTAACAAGAGGAGAGGGGGCATTGTCAAGACATAGTGCAAGAGGGGAGACTGCAAGGAGAGAGCAAAAAGGCTCGCAAGGAAGCTGGAACAGGAGAGGGGAGTAAGCGAAGGCTACAAGGAAGGAGAGAAAGAACAGCTGCAAAGGAGGGAACACACTTTGAAACTTCATCAATACTCAGCTAACCAGGATTCGAGAAAACATGAAATCACCGATTCCATGAATCCTGTGCAAATGGGAATGTGGAATCTCTAGCTTATGGCTGCATATGATCAGAAATTATAAAATAATATCATATGTAAGCTGCCAAGGTGGTGAACACTCAATATATACTTTAAAATCAGAGACTGAGATCAGAGATGTAGTGATTAGGGTTAAAATATTCCAGCTTTATGCAATGGAAATGCATTGGCTATCATCTCTTCAGTCTGTGGAAGGTGTGCTTACAGTGATAGTGTGCATGTGGAAGCCAATTTGAAAATAATCTTACACTAATTTATGCTTGCTGTCGGAAGCTTGCATTTATTTGCTATTCCCACGTGGTCTTGAGAAGGTGATAGGAAAGAGGTAGAAGGTGTTGAACAAACGTGGCAAAAGATTTTCTGAGGACTGGAATCTTTAGAACTCTCTTCCTGAAAACGGTACTGGAGGAGAGACTTTGTGTATTTTTATACAGAGGTTTTGGAAAGGGGGGGGGTTGAAGAGGGATCCCTTTTGCACTGTGACCAATAATGACCTGAGACAGAGGGCAGTATAAGTGAAGTCCATGGTTTAAAGTGGAAATTGCACTGGCAATCCCGGATGGATCAGATTTACGTGGATACACAATGGCAAGTAGAATAGACTAGACTGCGCTAAAGAACCAATATCCACTCGACAGGTCAAAGGGTCATAGAGATGTACAACACAGAAAGCCAGACCCTTTGCTCCAACTCATCCACGCCAACCAGATATCCTAAATTAATCTAGTCCCATTTGCCAGCACTTGGTCCATATCCCTCCAAACCCTTCCTATTCATATACCCGTCCAAATGCCTTTTAAATGCTGTAATTGTACCAGCCTCCACCACATCCTCTGGCAGCTCATTCCATACACACACCACCCTCTGTGTGGAAAAGGTTGCCCCTTAGGCCCCTTTTAAATCTTTCCCCTCTCACCCTAAACCTACGCCCTCTCATTTTGGACTGCCCTACCTGGGAAAAAAAAATTGTCTATTTACCCTATCCATGCCTCTCCTGATCTAATAAACCTCTAAACATTCAGCCTCCGACACTCCAGGGAAAACAGCCCCAGCCTGTTCAGCCTCTCCCTGTAGCTCAAACCCTCCAACCCTGGCAACATCCTTGTAAATCTTTTCTGAACCTTTTCAAGTTTCACAACATATTTCCGATAGGAAGGAGACCAGAATTGCACGCAATATTCCTTTTGTTCCATCACTCTTCAACAAAGCTTCCAGTTACTTTTCTCTACTGTCGTTAAGCAGATGCTGTGCATATTAGTGGGCCTGAAACCTTAAGAAAACAGGAATTTAGCACTTGCATGTATCCAAATGTCAGGGTGGGAGGAGCTTCTCACACACACACACACACACACACACACACGGCATGCACTAAGGGTAAGAGGAGAAAAAGAATAAAGAGGCGGTGAACAGAAACAAAGAACTAAACAATTTAATCCTTACACATCCTCACTACCTTTGGTCACAAAGTGGGAGAAACTCAATGGATGGCCTATACAGCTCAGAGCCATTCATTCACCCTTTGGATCAAATGCTGAGCACATATTATATTTAACATACATATATACACACAAAAATCAACATCGTTTTGCATTTTCTTAATAAAGGAATGGCAAACAATCCCATTCAGTGCATTTTTCCCCCAATTATTACAATATAGAAAGACACATTAGGTTTGTACTTACTGTCTTCTATGGCCAGCACTGTAACATTGTACTTATTATTTTTTACAAATTCAGACTCTCTGTCCAACACAGCAGTAGTTCTGATCTCACCAGTTTGTGAATCAATGGAAACCCAACCTGCAGGGTCATTTAGTTTCCTGTACCTGCATAGTCAAATATGAAATACAACATTTTAAAAGTTGCCAATACAAGCCAGGTAACTGAATAATGCTTAACGGAGAGGCTAGGAGAAAGTGAGGACTGCAGATGCTCGGGATCAGAGCTTAAAAATGTGTTGCTGGAAAAGCACAGCAGGTCAGTTAACATCCAAGGAGCAGGAGAATCGATGTTTCGGGCATGAGCCTTTCTTCAGGAATGAGGAGGGTGTGCCAAGCAGGCTAAGATAAAAAGGTAGGGAGGAGGGACTTGGGGGAGGGGGTGTTGGAAATGTAGGTGGAAGGAGGTTAAGGTGAGGGTGATAGGCCGGAGAGGGGGTGGGGACGGAGAGGTCAGGAAGAAGATTGCAGGTTAAGAAGGCGGTACTGAGTCCGAGGGTTGGGACTGAGAAAAGGTGGGGGGAGGGGAAATGAGGAAGCTGGAGAAATCTGCATTCATCCCTTGTGGCTGGAGGGTTCCTAGGCGGAAGATGAGTCGCTCTTCCTCCAGCCGTCGTGTTGCCATGGTCTGGCAATTGTTCCATTGGAACAGACACTTAAGTATGACTTCATAGCCCTAACTCTAAGAACCTTCAGCTGCCTAGGCACTGGCGTTCCCTAGCCAAACGTCTTTATCTTGGTTGTAACCTGTAAGACACTCCTGAAAATAAGAAGTGTTATTACAAGAGCAAGTCAACGCCTAGAAATTCTGCAGCGAGCAGCTCACCTCGAGCTTCCTACAATGGACAAGTCAGGAGTGTGATGGTATACTTCCCACTTGCCTGGGTGAATGCAGTTCTAACAACTCTCCTGAAATTTGACACCATCCAGGACAAAGCAGGCCCCTTTTTTATGGGCACCCCATCTACCTTGCTCACTGCGCCAGTGGCTCAGTGGTTCAAACTGCTGCCTCACAGCACCAGGGACCGGAGTTTGATTCCAGCCTCGGGCGACTGCCTGTTGCACGTTCTCCCTGTGTCTGTATGGGTTTCCTCCGGGTGCTCCGGTTACCTCCCACAATCCAAGAGATGTGCAGGTCAGGTTGGATTGGCAATGCTAAATTGCCCAGAGATGTACAGGCTTGGTGGATTAGCCATGGAAAATGTAGGGTTACAGAGATAACGTAGAGAGGTGGGTCTGGGTGGGGTGCTCTTTGGAGGGTCGGTGTGGACTTGATGGACCAAATGGTCTGCTTCCACACTGTAGAGATTCCATGAACACTTACTCCCTCCACCACCAAAGCTCAGTAGCGATAGTGTGTACCATCTACAAGACGTATTGCAGTAATTCATCAAGGTTCCTCCAACAGCATCTTCCAAATCAGTGACCCCTACTGACTAGAAGGGGAAGGGAAGCAGATGCAAAGGATCATCACCATTTTCAAGTTCCTCTTGAAGCCACATACTAACCCGTATGAAATTATATTACTGTTTCTTTACTGTCATTGTGTCAAAACTGTGGAACTCCAGACAAGGGACTGCAGTGGTTGATGAAGTTAGCTCACCGTCACCTTCTCAAGGGGCAATTAGGGATGAACAATAAATACTAGCCTAGTCACATCCCATGAATGAATAAAACAACTTCTTTGGCTCAAATAACCAAGAGCTTGACCAAGAGTCACACTCTCCTTTTCAGAGTCACACTCTCCTTTTCAGAGTCACACTCTCCTTTTCAGAGTCACACTCTCCTTTTCAGAGTCATACTCTCCTTTTATAATCACCCCTACGAAACATCTTTGGATTTTTAATTATGTTACAAATGAAAGGCTATATAGAAGTTTTGTTGTTGAGAGGCTGTAACAAACCTTGCAGAAGATGGTGACAATTCACTCCTGGATAATTCTGAAGAGTAGCTATTCAAACAAGTATTATACATCCTGAAAATAGTTTCTCTAAATTCCTTATTTGAGTTATTAGTAAGGACCTTTTATTTATTGACCCCAGGTTTAGGATTTTTCTGTCGTCTTCTCATCAGGTTTTCTTTAAATTTGTGTAATTTCGATGTCTTTGCAAGACAGCAACTAAATATTTATAGAATCCCTACAGTGTGGAAGTAGGGAATTCAGCCCATCAAGTCCATGCCTACCCACCAAATAGCATCCCACCCAGGCCCACACCCCTAGCCTTTCCCTGTAATCCCACAATACCCATGGCCAATTCACCTAACTAGCACATCTTTGGAGCATGGGAGGAAACCCACTCAGACATGGGGAGAATGTACAAGCTCCACAAAGACAGTCGCCCGAGTGTGGAATCGAACCTGGGTCCCTGGCGCTGTGAGACAGCAGTGCTAACCTCTGAGCCACCATGCCACCTTTCCAATCTGCTTTACTGCATCGCAGCATTTAGTTCAATTTGCACAATTCACCTGCACACAATAGAAAAATAGAAGCAGGTCAAGACATTCTGCTTGTTCGGTTGATTTATTGACTTTCAAAGTTTTAACAGAAACAGATCATTCAGCCCCTCTGGTACCTGATCTCCCACCCCGTTATACTGAATGTCATCAAGATGCCCTTCCGGTTCTTCCTCTGCTTCATCTCCCCACTCCACAAAACTGAAGATTTTCAGTGCATTCCAGTACAGCCTTCCTTAGGTAAGGGTCAGTTCTTGTTGTTTTACCCTCAAGTCAGTAATAAGCAATAGCCTTACCTGATGCCATCACTGCTTCGAGTCTCAGGATCCTTTGCTACATAAGAGCCCAAAACGTGTCCAATTTCCACATTCTCCTTTGTCCAGATTTGTTTGACAGCGGGTTCAAATTCCGGACCTTCGTCTACATTCATAACATTGACTATTACTGAAGCAGTTTGTCTCGAAGCAGAACTTCCAGTCAGAGGGACCGCGTTTTCCACTGCAATTTCCAATGGGATTTTTGGTGTTTTCTCACAATCTAAGGGCTGTAGAACAGACAGGAAAGATTACATTAAAATACTTGAATCACTTCAAAACAATTAATCCTGCAAGCCCACCTTAAAGTGGATCATTAAACACTCAAATTCACTGCTAGGTGATTGGTAGTACTGAATGCAAGTACTTTGGAATGACCTGTGTTACGTACAAGGCACTATGTAAATTCATTTCTGTCCTAAGGCTGTTTCGAATCTCAATGCAAGCTGGACGAACAGCTCCTTATTTTCCTTTCAAATTATTTACAAACTTCGGGCCTCAACATGGAGTTCAATACTTCAGACCGGCTCGGCCCACCATTTTGATTACAACACTCCACTCCCTCCGCTCTGAGGCATAATAAAATGAAAATATCCAAGAACTGTGGACACTAGAGATCTGAAGCAAAAACAGAAATTGCTGGAGAAGCTCAGCATGTCTGGCAGCCCCTGTACAGGGGGATACAGAGTTAACTTTGAGTCCAGTGACCATTCATCAGCACTCTGACTAAACAGTGCTCTGAAGGAGGGTCACTGGAGTCAAAACTGTGTTTCTCTCTATCTCTCAACAGATTTTGCCAATTTTCCACCTGCTCCTCCTTCCCCCTTTTTGCAACAGTATAAAACATATCACTTTTCCAGCCCACTTCAGTTTCCAATGAATGGTCACGTTAGAATCAAAGAATTAATTCAGTTTCTCAAAGTCATAGATTCATATAACATGGAAACACACTCTTTGGTCCAACTCACTGAAACCAACCAGACACCCCAATCTGACCTGGTCCTAATTGCATCCGTCCACAAACATTGACAAGATTCCCCAGTGCTTTCTAAATTTATATTCTAGCAAGTCACAATGTGGTTTCGCCTGTCCACATTATCTCCCACATTCACAGAAAACTGATATAAAATCAAATTTTAAAGAATGTTTGATAGATTGTAGGGATTAGTTTAAAAAATGAAAATAAATGATATATGCTCTAAATTTTATTGGGACACAGAGGTGTTTAGGGAGAGATAGACACTGACATACCCAATAAACAAAAGAAAAAACAACAAATTGGCCCAGACTGCATTTGGAATGTTATGAGCAGTTTTGGGCCCCGTATCGAAGGGTCATGTTAGACTCAAAAGCATTACCTCTTTCTGTCTCCAAAAAAAATGTTAACAGATCAGCCAAGATTCTCCAGCCTTTCCTTTCCCTTTAGGTTGGTCCAGAGGAGGTTTACAAGAATGAACCCAGAGACGAAGGGCTTGAGGAGCAATTGAGGGCTCTGGGCCCATACTCGGTGGAGTTTAGAAGGATGAGGGAGAATCTCAGTGAAACTTAGAATACTGAGAGGTCTGGATAGAGTGGATGTGAAGAAGATGTTTCCACTAGTAGGACAGACGAGGACCCAAGGGCACAGCAAGGGGCAATCCTTTAGAACTGAGATGAGGAGGAATTTCTTCAGCCAGAGGG
The DNA here is from genome assembly GCF_004010195.1 of Chiloscyllium plagiosum. Classification (NCBI taxonomy): domain Eukaryota; kingdom Metazoa; phylum Chordata; class Chondrichthyes; order Orectolobiformes; family Hemiscylliidae; genus Chiloscyllium; species Chiloscyllium plagiosum. The sequence goes on from NC_057713.1 coordinate 6,170,613, forward strand.
TGGTGAATCATGGCACTCATTGCCACAAAGGGCTGTCGAGGCCAAGTCTTTGAGTATATTAAAGACAGTGATAGATAGGTTCTTGATTAGTAAGGAGACCAAAGCTTATAGGGAGAAGGTAGGAGAAAGAGATTGAGAAACACATCAGCCATGATTGAACAGTGAAATAGACACAATCGGCTAAACGGTCTCACTCTGTTCCCACGTCTTATGGTCTAAGGACCTCAAAAATACGTCAAAGATCAGAGCTTCAATTTTGTCTATATGGCAATGACATTACAAGATTTCAAAGTTGAATGTCTCATTGACACCCCAGCAACATGATTTGCTACACAAGCACTTGCTTACCTTTACAATGTATAAGAGACCCTCGTTGGTCTTGGGATCAGTTATGACTTTGAAATTTCCATCACTGTCCCCGTTAACGATAGTGAACACAGCTCTGCTTGCATTGGTGTCCTTCATATCCTCGTCATCAACTGGCATTCGGAGGATCATCACGTCACTTACACTCTCGTTAGCCCAAACCATATACTGAAACAAGACAAAACCTTAATCTTAAAAAAAAAATGCCCAATCTCTTTTCAGTCAATATTCTCAGAGTTAAGTTGTTAACGTAAAATCTTCAATGAGACAGGAGTTAATGCATGTTTGAGAGGTGGTAAAAGAAAACTGGAAATCTGAGTTTTGAAATCAGATAGTCACAACTAAACATCACAACAGGGTTTCAAAACCCAAAATATACAATTGCAAAAAATTATTTCAAGTAAAACTTTGCACTCAGCGAGTAGTTAGGGTCTGGAATGCGCTACCTGGAAATGTGGTTGAGACAGGTTCAATTAAGGCATTCAAGAGGGGCACTGAATGATTATTTGGATGGAAAATGGTGAGCAGGGATATGGGGAAAAAGGCAGGAGATTCACTGGAGGGAACAGAACCGGTGAAGGCACGATGGGCTGAATGGCCTCCTTCTGCCATAATACAGTAATACATATCTTCACAGCTGTAATGTCTTCATTAGTGATGATCGCTTCATAAATATTAAGCACTTTAGTCCAACGTCAATATTTTGCTGATAATCAACTCCACTTTCAACTCCATAATCCAACACAGACAAGAACAAGTTTAAATTTTAAAAACCAAGGTGCAGATTTTGAATGAATGAAATGGTAAATGACAAGGTAGTTCATGATAAAACGTAGAACCAATCATCTTCTGGCAGTAAAAACTAAGTCATTTCTAGGACTGGTCTCCTTAGAACAGAGAAAATTTCAAGACGTAGGAGGCTTCCTAAATCCAAGGGGTATTTTGATGGAACAAGCGAAAAACGTGCAAAGACATTGAAAGAAAGAGAATGCAAAAACTGCAGAGGCACTGCCTGTAATTTTTCACTCTTCCTTAAGTTGGAGTGATAGAAATTGTAAGCATTCAGCTTTTTAGTTAAGCAAAATAAGGGGTGCAAGGATAAGCCCAGCGATTACAGACCAGTGGTGGGGAAATTTCTGAAGACAATAATTCAGGACAGAGTTAACAGTCACAACGACAAGTGAGAGTCAACTAATGGGACCCAATGTGGATTACTCGAGAGAAAAAGGGCATTGAGCTAACTTGCAGGAGTGTTTTGAAGAGTAACACAGTCGATGAGGGTAATGCTGCTAATGCAGTGTACATGGATTTCCAAAACAAGGTATTTGACACAATGCCACGCACCAGATTCATACACAAAGTTACAACGCATCGAACAAAGGGGACAGAAGCCACATGGATATAAAATTTGGCTGAGTATTAGGAAACAATAATGATTAGTGGATATTTTTAGGCTCGAGAGAGGATGGAAGATTTGGAATGGAGTTCCCCTTGGGTCAATATTGGAATCCTCATTTTTCCTAATATACATGAGTGATCTGGATCTTGACTATAAAGCATTGTGATGAGGAGGACAGTACTGATAGAGCAGCAGAAAGGACAGTGACAACTGGTGGGGAGGGCAGAGTAATGGCAAATGTCAGTGCAGTGCAGAGAGAAACGCAAGGTAATACCTTTTGGGACAAAGAACAGTACAAAAACATAGACACCATACAGCAGCAGTAGCAGGTTTAGAGAGCTGTTCAAACATAGGGCTTTATTAATAAGGGCAGAGTTTACAAGAGCAAGGAAGTTATGTTGAACCTGGACTAGTTAGACCTCACCTGGAGTGCTGGGCACCACGAGTTCTGGGCACCACGAGAGAGGGGTCAATAGGAGGGAGGGAGGGAGGGAGGGAGGCAGAGCAAGGGCGACACACATACACACGTAGATTCAGGAGACCTGCTCCAAGACTGAGTAAACATCATGTAGAAAGAAAGAAAGATGGGAATAAAAAAAGTTGCAACAAGTTTCCGTGGAGAGAAGGCAATGAGGATATTTGATTTAACATTTTCAAACTCATGTGAGGTGAGGTATGGACTGAGTAGATCGGAAGAAGCTGTCCCCACTTTTAACTTATTGTGAGGCAGAGGACACAGTTTGAAAAGTAATTTACAAAATAAGAAAATACAAAGTTGAGGAAAAAACACTTCCTGCTGAGTAGTTACGGTCAGACCCCACTTGCTGAAAACATGATGGAGGCAAATTCAATTAAAGGCATTTCAGGGGCCACCAAATGACTGGTTAACCAGAGTAACTAACAGAAATGCAGGAGAATGGCCCCAGGATATAATGTTCAATCAGATAGCTAGAACAGCCATGATGGGCTGAACGGCCTCCTTCTGGTCAGTAACCAGTGGTCACAAATGGCAAGAAGCCAAGAGGAATGACAAGGAGTATGTTATTGTGTGGTCTGGAATGTGCAGCCAAGAAAACATTGTGGAGGACAGCGATTCAATTACAATTTTCAATAAGGAATGGGATAATTACTTGAAGGATAGAAAACAGTGAAGAGAAGACTAGACCTAACTGAAATACTCTACGATAATAGCCAAAGAATAATGAGCTGGCTGCACTCTTTCTTAGCAACAAACCTGCACTGATGCTCAAGTCAGGTCAGCAGAAAAACAACATATTTTATTTATATTGACTTATTTTCCACAACAACTTACTTTGTTGGTCCTAAATGTTGGAGTATGGTCATTCACATCAGTAACGTGCACAACAACAGTTCCCGTAGAAAATAATCCGTAAGGTTTTCCCTCCATGTCTCTCACCTCGACTGTGAGTGTGTAAGTGTCCTGCTCCTAGAGGTATTGAACGTTCGATTGTGAAACAATGCCACACAACGATAATTTTCAAAACTTTTAACTCAAAAAATGCCCTGTTCCACAAAGTTGGAAAAAAGTTGCGACAGGTTTCCGAGGGGTGAAGGCAATGAGGATATTTGATTTAACATTTTCAAACTCATGTGAGGTATGGGCTGAGTAGATCGGAAGAAGTTGTTCCCACTTTTAACTTTTCGTGAGGCAGAGGACACAGTTTGAAAGTAATTTACAAAAGGAAAAAAATACAAAGTTGAGGAAAAAATACTTCCTGCAGAGTAGTTAGGGTCAGAAATCCACTTGCTGAAAACATGACAGAGACAAGTTCAATTAAGGCATTTGAGGGGCCACTAAATGATTATTTAACCAGGGTAATGGTCAGAAGTGCAGGAGAATGTCCCAAGGATATAATGTTCAGTCAACGGGTCCTATCAAAACTGCTCAGCCATTTAAAAGATCATAGCAGACTGCCTTCACACACACTAACTGTGCCTCCTTGCTCACAAATCCCTTAATATAATAATCTCTGCCTTGAATATACTTACACCAATGACAGAGAATCAATTGCTCTTCAAGGCAAAAAATGCCAAATTTTCACATAACAGTGGGACATTGTGTTTTTAAAGTCCCTGCCCTATATAACCAGCCCCTTATTCTGAAGGAATCATCCCAAAGCTCTAGATGCTTTAGCCAAGCCAACTGACTCCCAAGATACGGGCAAGAAGTAACAAAATCAGGAATTGTTGGGAAAACTCAGTAGGTCTTGCAGCATTTGCTGAGAGAAATCAAGAGTTAATATTTCGGGTCCAGTGAGCCTTCTTCAGAACTGACTGTGCGTCAGCACAGTCTTACCAGACCATTGAGCTGCTCTCTCATTGAAGAGAGGTGACTGGTGATGATTAACCTGAGGGTCATCAAACCTCAAGTGAGGGGAGAGGGTGAGAAGGAGAGCCCTTCATAGTAACCTCAGCCAGTGTGGGGATTAAACCCATGCTGTAGGCATCACACTGTTTCGCATACCAACTGTCCAGCCAACTGAGCTAAACCGATCACAGTCTTCAGAGCGAGACCTAGGTCACTGCACCCAAAACGTTAACTCTGCTTTCTCTCCACAGATGCTGCCAGATCTGTGGAGGTTTTTCCAGCAATTTCTGATTTCCAGCATCTGTAGTTCTTTGTTTTTTGTTTGGAGGGACGCGCAGCAAGAACTAAGCTGAACTTGATCATCTTAACATGTATTACACCTGAACTGCACACACTTGGGGGGAAATGAAACAAAACATTGATACATTTGGACGTGACAGACACCACGTGATAGGAAAACAAAACATTTCAGAGGATGTGGAGGGTCTAGCTCCCAAAGGGTTTTCCAGCACTGGAAATTTTCATGGTCTCCTGCACCACCAACAGGATGGTGCCACACAGCTTGCTCTCTCCGATGTAAATTAACAGGCTGTGAATTTCAAACTCTTGCACTTTTAGATCCAAGAATTACAATGTTTTATTTTTATTTGCGCACTGGATGGGGCCAACATCCAACATCAATCCCCAAAAGCCCTCAAGGGTGGGAGCGAGCTACCTTCTCAAACTGCTGCAGTCCTTCGGGGTATAAGAACACGCACAATCCTGCTGAGAATCACACTTTGAAAAAGGAGTTTGAAAGCAGGCTTACCTCTCGGTCGAGTTTATCAGTCTTTGTTTTGAGTTCGCCCGTTCGCTCATCAACAGAGAATAGTTGGCCAAACTTTGAGGCTGGTTCCTGAGACATAATCTTGTAACGAAGCAGAGTATTTAATGTATTGGGCTCATCAAGGTCAGTAGCTATAAGCTTGAAGAAAGATGTGCCTAAAATTGAAAGTGCAAAGGATAATTAACAGCTGCTTTCAGGAAAAGTTACATTGAGAAAGTTTATTATAAAAAAAATGGACTCCTCCATGTCCACCTACTCAATGGCACACAGGATACTGATAGTTAAGGTGATGTCAATTGGTTTCATTTTTCCTGGGCTGGTACAATTAAAATAGATACCCACATACCAAGGACAGCTTGTCCTTTTAAATAAAAAAAAACTTGGGACACAACTACAAACAAAAATCAGCAGACATAACCTAAAACGAAAAGCTTAACGTACTTAGAAATTCATCCTGCAGAGTACAGCAATCAAAACAAAATGTGACACATTGATGTGCTCACAAACATCTGTTCAAATTCAGAAGTCAGAGGTTTCACACAGGCAACACAGCCCAGAAAGTGGCCAAAGTGACCTCGGCTAGTATCCTGGGGCATATGTGTCTCAACAACGTGCCCTTTCTTGATTCTGTCACGTGGAGCTAGAGTGTCAGAGATAAACAGCACAGAAACAGACCCTTCGGTCCAATTCATGCATACTGACCAGATATCCCGACCCAATCTAGTCCTACCTGCCAGCACCCGGCCCATATCCCTCCAAACCCTTCCTATTCATATACCCATCCAAATGCCTTTTAAATGTTGCAATTGTACCAGCCTTCACCACTTCATCTGGCAGCTAACATCCTTGTAAATCTTTTCTGAACCCTTTCAAGTTTCACAACATCTTTCCTACAGCAGGGAGAACAGGATTGCACAGTATTCCCAAAAGTGGCCAAACCAAATGTTGCAGCTGTATAGGACATGACCTCCGAACTCTTATACTCAATGTTCTGACCAATAAAGGAAAGCAGACCAAATGTCTTCTTCACTCTCCTATCGACCTGTGACTCCACTTTCAATGAACTATGAACCTGCACTCCAAGGTCTCTTTGTTCTGCAACACTCCCCAGGACTTGAACATTAAGTGTATAAATCCTGCCCTGATTTGCCTTTCCAAAAATGCAGCACCTCACATTTATCTAAATTAAACTCCATCATCAATGGCAAAGCCAGCATTTGTTGCCGGTCTCTAACTACCCCTTGAATTAAGTGTCTTGCTCGGTCATATCAAAAGCAGAGAGTCAAGACATTACTGCAGTTCTGGAGTCACAGGTAGACCAGACTGGGTAAGGATGACAGATTTGCTTTCCTAAGGAAAGTTAGCAAACCAGATGAGATTTTTGCCACAAAGTAATGGTGACCAAGACAATCAAAGACTGCAACAGAAGGTTAACCTGACAGTCAGCGCTAATCTCCCTTGTGCACTTTCCTAGTTTCCACTGGATATCAAACAGAACACCGCAAGACTGGTAGTCTCCATGTATCTACAAGTATATCACTGATAACTTCAATTAAATACTTCCAATTATAAAATTCTTGAGGCCGATATATCCTTACCAACTGGTGAACCTTCAGCTACATTTGCAATGAACGTCTCTTCATTAAATGTAGGGGTATTATCATTCACATCATTTACTTTGACAGTCAGATCAAGCGGATATTCAGGAACAAATCCTTCCTTGGTTCTTGCTGTCCCAGTCAGCTGTGGAATTGAAGAGAAACTCTTACAATTTGCCCACAATCATATGATCCCTTTTTAACAAGTATAACCAAAATAGAGTCAGGGGGATCTCAAGAAGATTCTTTGGAAGAATTCCATTTTGAAGGGAAGTTTGACTGGACTTAGAACATTAACTCTGTTCCTCTCTCAACAGATTCTGCCAGACCTGTGCAGTTTCTCCAGAATTCTGTTTGTTTCAGATTTCCAGCATGTTACATTTCTCCCCCAATCATTAGCCTAGGATTCTAGACTACTGGTCCAGTAATATTATCACTGCACCACATCCCTACTTATAATGATAACCAACAACCTGCCCTGAACCTCCCACATTGATGCGATGGCCAAGGAGGCACAACAACGCCTCTTCTTCCTCAGGTGGCTCACAAAATGGCATGTCCATAAGGACCCTCACCAACTTTTACAGATGCATCGTAAAAAGCATTCTGGGTACATAATGGCCTGGTACGGCATCTGCTCTGCCCAGGACGGTAAGAAACTACAGAAGGTGGTGTGTACAGCCCAGACTATCACGCAAGCCAAGCTCCCATCCATGGACTTCATTTACATTTCTCATTGTCGCGGAAAGGCTGCCAACATCAAAGACCCCTCCCACTAAGATGTTGAGAGGCATAGATGGAGTCCTTGTAAATCCTTGTAAAGCCAGAGACTTTTCCCCATGGCAGAGATGTCTAACATGAGGGGGCATAATTTTAAGGTGATTGGAGGAAGGTTTAGTGGAGATGTCAAGAGGTAGGTTCTTTACACAGAGTGGTAGGTGGTGGGTGCCAGTGGTCCAGAATCTCCACAGTGTGGAAACAGGCCTTTCAGCCCAACAAATCCACACTGACCCTCCGAAGAGTAACCCACCCAGACGCATTCCCCTATTACTCCAAATCTACTGCAGACTAATGCGCCTCACCCACACATCCCTGAACACTCTGGGTAATTTAGCATGGCCAATTCACCTTATCTGCAAATCTTTGGATTGTGGGAGGAAACCAGAGCACCCGAAGGAAACCCATACACAGGCATTCTCCCCATGCCTGTGGAGTTTGCACAGTCACCCAAGGCTGGAATCGAACCTGCTGTGAGGCAACAGCGCTAACCACTAAGCCACTGTGCTGCCCAAGTAGTAGAGTCAGACACATTAGGGACATTTCACCAATTCTTGGATAGGCACATGGAAGTTAGTACAATGAAGGGTATGTAGGTTAGTTTGATGTTCGAGTAGGATAAAAGGTCAGCACAACATCGAGGGCCGAAGGGCCTGTACTGTTCTGTGCTGTACTGTACTGTTCAATGTACCCTGGTAATGCGCTCTTCCAGTCTCTTCCATCAGGCAAAAGATACAGATGCTTGAACACACACACAGCAGATCCAAGAACAGCTTCTTCCCTGTTGTAATTAAATGACAAATTGACATCTCTAACTTCAAATAATGGTGATCTTGCTTTGTGCACCTCCTGTTCAGCCATAAACCTTTTGCCTCGCTGTCTAAATACCCTATGATCTGTACGTCCTTGTTTGCTACGATCTGCCTGTACTGCTCGCAAAAACAAAGCTTTTCACTGTACTTAGATACATGTGAGTAGAACAAATCAAATCAATAAGTCAATTAAGCATGGACCAAATTGAGACCAAGAGTTCACCCTCTGTTCAACATGGAAATTTTGGTGTTACTCTCTATTATAAGCAGCTGAAAACATAACAAATGATGAACAAACACTCTGTCAGCACTGACTGCAAACATCAGGCTATTCCTCAGTTTAATCTCAAGCCATAACAAACGTAACTCATTCAAGGCTTTGCTGCCAAGTTACCATATGCAAGTACAGATGAAGACCATTAGAGACACTTACGCTAAATGACGGGTACTCTTCACGATCCACGGTCTGTAACACAAATATTTTACCCGTCTCGGGTTCAATACGGAAAAAACCCAATGGAGGACGATCGACTCCTTGTCCGGTAATTTTGTACAACAATGTATAGTTCTGCTCATACTCTGATCTTATCTGGGGGAAAAGAAAAAGAAAAAAAAAAAATCAAGAGTCAATTAAATGTTAGTGCAATTTCCACTTTTCACTTTGATGGATGAACAGTCAGAGTAGGAGTACATTGGACACCATGTGCTTATTGATTTGAATCTGTGGATGGGAATCAAACAATAAGCACATCGACCTGGACCCAATATACCGGCCACTGCAGCGGACAGCTGGAACTGACAACCGGAAGCGGCAGATACAAATCACTATAAATGCCGGAGGAAAGATCACAGAAGCGCTTCACAGGAGGCTCCCAAGCACTGAGGATGTCACCTAGACAGGGGACAAAATGTCTGCAACACAAATTCACAGCTCGGCGAACAGAACCACAACAATTTGTTAGGTGTCAGAATCTCTAGGTGGAAAGTTTTTAAAGAGGCTTTTAGACCATAATAACTAAAAGAAACCCAGCCCTCAGAACTGGAAAGAAGTCTTTAAAAACTGTTTCAGCAGTCCAGAATACCCGAAGAAGTCAATTAAGCAAAGTAAAATTAAAGATAGCAGGGATATTTCACCAAGTATCTGAAAACTTTACAGAAGAGAAAAAGATTGAATAGAGGTCTATGTTAAGATCTTCACAAACTGATTTATGTATAACTTTTTTTTGTGTAATGAATTCATGTTCTTCTGTTAAAAGAACATCAGCAGCCTCATGTAAACACATGTGGTGACTAACCACCATTGTAACCAACTGCAGAAATAAAACTCTCAAATCTATCAGGCCCGGTTTCTTGCTTGAATCTGACTTCTCTGTCACAGAAAGCAGTTGACACCAAATCACTGAATGTTTCCTAGGAGGAGTTACAGTCACTTCAGCTATAACGCAGTAATTCTACTCTCACATAATTCCGAATATTGCCTAACAGCAGCACCATTTAAACGAACGGGACGAGAATCGCATTGTGATTAGATTAGATTAGATTAGATTACTTACAGTGTGGAAACAGGCCCTTCGGCCCAACAGGTCCACACCGACCCGCCGAAGCGTAACCCACCCATTCCCCTACATTTACCCCTTTACCTAACACTACGGGCAATTTAGCATGGCCAATTCACCTGACCTGCACATCTTTGGACTGTGGGAGGAAACCGGAGCACCCGGAGGAAACCCATGCAGACACAGGGAGAATGTGCAAACTCCACAGAGTCAGTCGCCTGAGGCGGGAATTGAACCCACTCTGGCGCTGTGAGGCAGCAGTGCTAACCACTGTGCCACCCATTGTAACCAATACATTCGCACTATAGAAACAGTGTCCCCAGTTGGTCAATCGTGTTATAGCAAATTCACATTAAAGAAACGTGCGTTATAGCAGAACGACCTGTATATATAATTCTACAGGCTAGAGCAATCAAAGCGATGGGGGAAGATAGCAGGAACAGGATATTGAGTTGGATGATCAGCCATGATCATATTGAATGGTGAAGCAGACACAAAAGCCTACTCCTCTTCTCTATGTTTCTTTGTAACTTGTCCAGTATCAGCAATTGCGATCATAACATCAGTTTGACTTGAATAAAAACGTTGCAACTTACAGTTTGAACATACTTGGGGAAAGGTCCAGCGTCATTCTCAGTGATAGAAAATGGAAGAGGTCTCCACCTCCGTTTCTGACGTCGCAGTATTACTGCACGCTTGGATCGAACACGTTCTTTTAATTCATGCTGAAAATATTAAGCACGACAGGAGGCAACATTAACCTCATTCAGCTTCACAACCTCAGAGTCTTTCAAACTCTTTACAGACAAAGATACATTTGCTCAAAGAATGTCAATGATGTAAACACAGACCATGACTTTCAAAGTCCCACAAACAGAATTAAATGGGTGGGTCCCTTTTTCCCCGTGAATGATGCTAATTGAGGGACATACATGGACTAGGACTAGGACACTAAGTAGAAGTCTTACACTCAAGTACATCCATGATGTTTTACATCCAGCAGAATGGGGACAGATGGGGTTGTTGTTTTAGGTTAATAGTTCCTTGAAAGTACAGCTGCAGGTAGACAGGACAGTGAAGGTGGTATTTGGTATGCTTGCCTTTATTGGTCGGTGCATTGAGTATACGAATTGGGAAGTCGTGTTGCTGCTGCACAGGACATTGGTTAGGCCACTTTTGGAACACTGTGCAATTCTGGTCTCCCTGCTACAGGAAGGACGTTGTAAAACGTGAAAGGACTCAAAAGATTTACAAGGCTGTTGCTGGGGTTGGACAGTTTGAGATATAGGGAGAGGCTGAAGGCTGGGGCTGTTTTCCCTGGAGCGTCAGAGGCTGAGGGGTGACCTTATAGAGGTCTATAAAATCATGAGGGGCATGGATAGGATAAATAGACAAAGTCTTTTCCTGGGATCAGGGAGTCTAGAACTAGAGGGCATAGGTTTAGGGGGAGAGGGGAAAGATTTAAAAAAAGGGATCCAAGGAGCAACTTTTTCAAGCAGAGGATGGTGTGTGTATGGAATGAGCTGCCAGAGGAAGTGGTGGAGGCTGGTATAATGATAGCATTTAAAAGGCATCTGGATTGGGTATATGAATAGGAAGGGTTTGGAGTGGTATGGGCCAAGTGCTGGCAAATGGGACTAGATTAATTTAGGATATTTGGTCAGTGTGGACAAGTTGGACTGAAGGGCACAGCTCTATGACTATACATCTGTGTACAAGTTTATTTATAATCTGATAACTCTGGAGGTGGGATTTGTACACAGGTTTTCTGGCTACCAGGTTGGGTTCAGTACGACTGTGCTGCAAAACCCCACAGTTTTAGAAGCCTACAGCATGGAAGCAGGCCATTCGGCCCATCAGGTCCACACTGACCTTCCAAAGAGGATTCCACTCTCCCCCACCGCATCCCTAACTTTGTATTCCCTATAGCTAATCCATCTAACCCACACATCCTGGACACTATGGGCAACTTTGCACAGCCAATGCACCCTAACCTGCGCATCTTTGGACTATGGGGGGGGGGGGGAAAACACACACAGACATAGACAGAATGTCTGTGCGAGGTTTGCACAAACACTCAGTCGCCCGAGGGTGCAAGCTGGGTCCCTGAAGCAGCGGAGTCACCGTGCTGTCTTGTTTTAACATTTCACCCGAAAGGCACTCACTCAGAGAGATAGTCTACATTACATGCTCAAGCTTCTAGCATGTCTTTTTTTAAAAAAAGGTTCATTCATAGGATGTGGGCATCACTGGCTGGGCTGGCATTTATTACCCATCCCTAACAGCCCAGGGGGCATTTAAACCGCAATACCTGGTCTGGCCTCCATGTGACTCCAAACCCATGGCAATGACAGCAATTTCCCTCCTCACAAGGACATCAGTGAACCAGATGGGTTCATTTGGCAATTGGCAATGGTTTAATGGTCATTATACGATTCTTAATCCCAGACTTTCTTGAATTCAAATTGCACCACCTGCAAGATTCAAACCCAAATCCCCAGAATATTGCCTGGGTCTGGATTGATAGCCTAGAGGCAATATCACAAGACTATCACCCCCTCCCATAAAGTTAGGATGTCAAGGGCAAGTGCCCCCTACGGAGCCATAAGTCGACAACAGATTTATAAAATAACAATCAACAGAATCATTGTCGTTAATGCCGTAGGAACAGAATCTCAGCCTCTAGAATAGTGATGGAACATCAGTAATCTCTTTTGTCCTCCCTTCTCCAACCTCACTCCCATCCCTAGCACTATGGCAACGCTAGCAAGTGGAAGATCAGAGCTCCAGCCTCACAAATGATCGGCTGATACAGTAGGATAGCCACACTCAACGAAAGCAGAGTAGTCCCTGCTCATTGCCCCTGGAGACTCCAGCTGGCATTAAGAGAAGTCACATGTGACTCTCAAACAGCCATGGGTTAATCCAGAGTCAGAATCCCTTCAGCCCATCAAGTCTATGCTAACCTATCCACACTAGTCCCACTTGCCTGTATGAGGCCCATAGCCTTGAATGTAATGACATTTCAAGTGCTCATCCACATACTTTTTAAAAGATAACGTGATTACCTGCATCAACTACCCTCCCAGACAGTGCATTCCAGAAACCCACTTTACTGTAAATTTAACTTTGCCAAGTTCCACGGTAGACCCTCCACTACCTCAAAATGAAAAAAGGTTCCTTAAATCCTTTCTAAACCTTTCACTTTAAATTGATGCTGCCTTATTATTAATCCTTCTAAGGGGAATAGCTCCTTTCTATTCACCTTGTCTATGCCCCTCATAAATCTTATACACCTCTATCAGGTCCCACTCAGTCTTCTATGCTCCAAAAGATAACAACTGGAATCTACCAAGACTTTCTTCAAAAGCAAAAAAACTAAAATCCCCATCAGAGGCAACACCTTGGTGAATCAGTCTACTGGAGTCAAAAACAAAAAAAGGAGGGCAAGAAACCGGTTCATTTTGCGCAGCCAAGAAATAGCACAGACGTATCGTCATTGAGGACTGTGGGACTCAGCAACATCACTTTGCACGAAACATTCAAGTTACTTCACCGTTACGGAGTACGGTTCGCCGAGGCCATGAAGGAAGGGATTAAACCAATAAGTCAAGTTGTTTACCTGCAAGTTTGGCTGGATCAACAAATGGACCCGAATTGTGCAACACACCAGCGTCAGTGAATCTCGTAGATTAATGTTAAAACTCCGTTGTTCACTGATATGCAGAGCTCGAGTTGCAAACAAGTAGCCATCAGGCTTCACACCAAAGTCTGGATCATCAGTGCTTACTTGTGATATATCTTTGCAACAATACTTTAAATCCACTGTATTAAAAGAGTCAAACAGAAAGGGCATGGTTATTTGCTAATTCATGTTTCCGAGTGTATGCTGCAGGCAAAACTACCCGTTGAAGTCTTCTGTGCAATGTGGTTAAGGAATAACAAATACCAAGCATACTTACAGAAAAATGTAAGGAACAGAAGAAGACAGGGATCAATAGACCCTTACTTTCAAGATAAGTTGGACAATAACTGAACTATTGCAAAATACAAGTCTTTAGCTCAGCTCCACGCACATGAAGTGATTTGATTTGGTTTATTGTCATCACATGTACCCAAGTATAGTGTAAAGTTGTGCTTTGCAAACAGTACATGGCAAACAGTGGCTGAGAAAAGGTATGGGGAGCGGAGGGGTAGAAGCTGCAGCACCCTATAAAATTCGCTCCTATAAAAGTGTTAATTCAAGACTCGGAACATAAGAAATTGGAGCAGGAGCAGGCCATCCGGCCCTTCGAGCCTGTACTACCGCTCAATGGGATCAAGGCTGATCATCGAACTCAGTCCTCTGTCCCACTTTTTTCACCCCATACCTTTCGAATTATTTAGCCCCAAGAACTATATCTGATTCTTTCTTGAAAACATTCAATGTTTTTGGCCCCAACTGTTTTCTGTGGCAGAAAATTCCACAGGCTTGCCACTCTCTGGGTGAAGACATTTCTCCTCATCTCGGTCTGAAATGGTCTAACTTGTATCTTTGGAGGCTTAAACTAAGGGTCACAGACTCAGAATATATGGTAGACCATTTAGTTCAGAGCTGAAGAGAAAATTCTTCACCCAGTGAGTGGGGAACCTTGGAACTGTCTGCCAAAGAAAGTGCTTGTGGTCAAACATTGAAGCTGAAAGATGATATCAACGATGACTTAAGAGAACTGGGAGTTTTAAATTCCAAACTAATTAAGACAATTTCTTCATTTCTCGCCCTGTGACAGCAACAAACTGCAGTTATAGAGGGGCATTAACAGAACAGAACATCAAGAAGAAGAGTTGTTGAAACAAAATATGTTGCTACGTCATATCAGAAGACATTAGGACAAATTAAAAGATTGGTCGAAGTTGCAAGTTTTTAGAGTGAGAGTGAGAGCGAGAGCGAGAGCGAGAGCGAGAGCGAGAGCGAGAGCGAGAGCACGAGGGCATTGCAGACCCAGGACTGTAAGCATAACTGAGACAGTGTGTGCAGCAGTGAAACTGAGGTTTCCAAGCTCTCTGAGTTGGGTTACCTTTTGAAATTTTTTGGTTTTCTTTAATATTCGGACCCTGCACAGTTACAACAACAGGTTTGTTGATGCTTGCTTCACCAAAGTCTGTGAGCATCTAAAAAATAAAATAGTCCAATGAAATAAAATTTAGTTTCAAAAGTAATTTTACACTGCCAGTACCACCGTGGAAACGTGCAAAGAATTGTATACAACTTTCACATTAATACCTGAAATATTTCTGTAAAGGAATGAAAACAAAAAGCCAGATATCAACAGAAAGTGTTGAAAACATATCTGGTGATCTCTCCCATGGTGATCAGTAAGCTAGCAATGGTTATTGTAAAGACCCATCTGGATCAATAATGCCCTCCAGGACTGAAACCAATGGCTGCTCTGCCACAGGTGTAAGTCAGTGATGACGGGTAGTTCTTTAGATGCATGACTAAGTAGAAGTATTCTGAAAAGACTCAAATTAAAAGTAAATTATTAGGATTAGCCCTGTGCAACAGTATTAAAGACATTTACATTATGACTAGAAGTACAGAGTTCTATATTAATTTGATTCAACTTTAGTTATTAACTGAGGTTTTATCCATCGTGTGTTTTTTGATATTAATGAAATGTCTAATATTGAGATAATACAAAACTAATCCAGCAGGAACTCTATTTTCAGAATTAAGACCAATGTCACATTTTATCAAACCTGATCATAACTCTTTACTGTAACCTACACTAACATTATTCAATGAAATTACTTTGTTGGTCAGAGTATTGAGTATAGGAGTTAGGAGTCATGTTGCAGCTGTATAGGACATTGGTTAGGCCACTGTTGGAATTTTGTGTGCAATCGTCATCTTCCTATCGGAAACTTGAAAGGGTTCAGAAAAGATTTACAAGGAAATTGCCAGGGTTGGAGGATTTGAACTACAGGGAGAGGCTGA
Source organism: Chiloscyllium plagiosum (assembly GCF_004010195.1). Classification (NCBI taxonomy): domain Eukaryota; kingdom Metazoa; phylum Chordata; class Chondrichthyes; order Orectolobiformes; family Hemiscylliidae; genus Chiloscyllium; species Chiloscyllium plagiosum. Next base: position 6,186,253 of record NC_057713.1, read on the forward strand.
ATAGGCTGGGACTGTTTTCCCTGGAGCATCGGAGGCTGAGGGGAGACCTTATAGAGGTCTATAAAATTGTGAGGGGCATGGATAGGGTAAATGGACAAAGTCTTGGGTGGGAGAGACTCACCTTTGGGTGGTAGAGTCCAGAACTAGAGGGCACAGGTTTAGGGTGAGAGGCAAGATATAAAAGAGACCGAAAAGGGCAACTTTTTCACACAGAGGGTGGTAGGTGTATGGAATGAGCTGCCAGAGGAAGTGGTGGAGGCTGGTACAACTGCAACATTTAAAAGGCATCTGGATAGATATATGAATAGGAAGGGTTTGGAGGGATATGGGCCGGGTGCTGGCAGGTAGGACTAGATTGGGTTGGGCTATCTGGTCAGCATGGACGAGTTGGACCGAAGGGTCTGTTTCCATGCTGTACATCTCTAGGACTCTGTGACTTTGATGTTTTGCTGATTTACTTTATTACTTTAAGTCTTAATCATACAAGACCTTCACGTTTTGTTCACATAGGTCATTGGGAGCCTCCTTAAGATCACTGGGCATGAGAGGTGAGCATCCATTTAGGGTGAGTCAGGAAGTATCTTTTCACACATACACACAAGTGAAAATCCAAACAAACTGTGAATGGAGAGTCAAATGAAATTTTGAAGATTACAGAAATCGACAAATTATTGAAAGGTATCACGGAATCTGGAGCAAAGATTAAGTGAGTTACAGATCAGCCATGGTCAAACTGAATGAACAAAGAATTGAATGGTCCCAGGGTATTCCTATTCTGCTTGATAACAGACTAATACCGCGACAGTCAACTGGTCTTGTGGTGCAGTGGTAGTGTCCCTAACTCTGAGCCAGATGCACAAGTTCAACTCTCATTTGCTTGAGGAAAAAAAAGAATTGAAAATATCTAGTCACCAAGGTGACTGGGAAGGGTTCAATTAAATGCCCAGCAACATCCAATGGGTAGCTAATTTTAAGAAAAAAAGTCTAGAGAATTTGAATGCTTAAAATTGCTGCTGCTTTACATGGTAGCATAGGATTGACTTTAAAAAAAGGCACAAGTAACATCTTCAACACAATGAGAGAGAGAAAAATCAGAGCAAGATTACATTATACAAACCATTGTTCAGTATAATTATGACCAATCATGGCCTCAGTATACCCTCAATGTGCTGAAACCCAGAAGAATATCTGTCTATCCAAAATAGACAACAGTAAACCTATTTATCCCAGAAAATGCAGAAATCTTTGGGAGAAAAATTAAACATTCTTGACACATTTAAATTTACACATTATTTAACAAAGCAAATATTAGCAGCAAATTCGAGTATTTTTTCAAGAAGTAAAATTTACCAACTAGACCAGGCCTCAGCTGTCAAAATTCTAGATTAGAGTGGTGCTGGAAAAGCAAAATTGACGTTTTGGGAAAAAGCCCTTCATCAGAAATGTTCCTGATGAAGGGCTTTTGCCCGAAACATCGATTTTGCTGCTCCTCGGATGCTGCCTGACCTGCTGTGCTTTTCCAGCACCACTCTAATCTAGACTCTGGTTTCCAGCATCTACAGTCATTGTTTTTAGCTCAGCTGACAAAAGCACGCATTCATATTACAAAGGTTATAAATTCTTAACTTGGAAAACAGCAAAAAAAAAGTGTGAACTACAAAGCTACCTATTACTTTTACAATGCTAATTATTGAATTCGGTAGAGGTGGGGGGGGGGGGGTGTATACACACATGATCAAGAAACAAGTATGCAAAAATCTTATGTACACAAAAAGCAAGTAACATTTCTCTCCCAACATACACAGCCTGACTAGAGTGTTACCACCATGATTTTTCAATAAAAACAATATGTATTTCAAAAGAGTTCAACTTATCTAATACTATTTAAATATAACAACAGGATGTCCTCAAGTGTGATGCATGTAAAGCACAATGTCTATTGTAATGCAGGAATTATATAGGGTAAGATAATACTGCACAGCTTCCTCAAAACAGGAAAGTCTCAACAAAGTGCAAGAGTGGGATCTTTAGCATTTCCTCTGCTACTTTAGAATTAGTATTTATTCCACTTTGAATCGGTCACCTTCACACTATCAGGCAGTGCATTTCAAATCTGAACCACTCGTTGCACTAGAAAAGGTATTTCCTCGTGTCTTTGATTGGAAAAAGAACCAGCAATCACGGTAAATCTACACCTGTGGTCATCAACTCCTCAGCTACTGTCAATAACTTTACTAACTCAAAAACATGCAAAAATCACGATGGGAATGTAGTGGAAACCTTAAAACCTTGAAAAAAAATCTGAATGAGTACTTCAAATATCATGACATTCAAGGATATGTTGAATGAAAAGCTTAACATATGAGGAACATTTGAGGACTCTGGGTTTATACTCTGTGTTTAGAAGGTTGAAGAGGGATCTAATAGAAACATACAGAATGGCCTGGACAGAGTAGACGCTGGGAAGGTGGGGTCGGGGAGTCTAGAACTAGAGGGATTAGGTTTAGGGTGAGGGGGGCAAAGATATATCTTTTTCACACAGTGGGTGGGTGTGTGTGGAATGAGCTGCCAGTGGAAGTGGTGGAGGCTGGTACAATTGCAACATTTAAGAGGTATTTGGATGGGTATACAAATAGGAAGGGGTTGGGATATCTGGTCAGCATGGACGGGTTGGATCAAAGGGTCTGTTTCTGTGCTGTACATCGCTATGACTGTTTCCATTGGTCGAGAGACTAGGATCCAAGGGCACAGCCTTAGAGTAAAGGGAAGACCTTTTAGAATAGAGATAAAGGAGAAACTTCATCAGCCAGAGAGTGGGGAATCTATCGAATTCATTGCCACAGAAGACTGTGGAGGCCAGGTCATTGAGTATATTCAACACTGAGATAGATAGGTTCTTGATTATCAAGGAGATCAAGGGTTACAGGGAGAACGCAGGAGAATGGGGTTGAGAAACTTATCAGCCATGATTGATTGGCAGAGCAGACTTGATGGGCTGAATGGCCTAATTTCTGCTCCTATACCTTATGATCTTACGATATTGGACAAAGGGAAGCTTTTCACTGTAGTTCCTATTGTAAAACACACTAAAATCAAAATCAAATCAGAAGTTTGGGAAATTGGGATTAGCATGTTTTGAGTGGTACAGGGCAACCCCTGTATCCGCGGAATCGTTTTCCATGGTTTCAGTTACCTGTGACCCAGACATATTATGGGGAATGTTCCAGAACCAGGGACTGGGTGGGCTACTGGGAAAGTACGTTTCCCATTTAAATATATGGGTTCGCCCCTACTTGTGGTTTTGGGGTTGCACGGTATGTCTTGCAACATATCCCCCATTGGTATGGGGGGGGTGGAAACTACTGTAGTTAAGTCAGTGCAAACTCATTGGGTTAAAGCCTTTTCTGTGCTCTATGAATCTCATGATTTGAAAACACAAACATTTACATGTTTGCGAGCAAGCAAAGTTGTTGACAGTTGTTGATGACCAGGGGTTGTAGATCAGAGTGGTGCTGGAAAAGCACACCAGGTCAGGCAGCATCCGAGAAGCAGGGATTTTCCAGCACCACTCTGATCTAAACTCTGGTTTCCAGCATCTGCAGTCCTCACTTTTGCCAGGGGTTGTAATTTACAGTGATTGCTGCTTCTTTTTGAGATGTACAAAACTTAGGCTATGCATTGACTATTAAATAGTCATGATTTGGAGACACCGGTGTTGGACTGGGCTGTTCAAAGTTAAAAATCACAACACCAGGTTACAGTCCAACAGGTTTAATTGGAAGCACTAGCTTTCGGAGTGCTGCTCCTTCAATCACCTGATGAAGGAGCGGCGCTCAGAAAGCTAGTGCTTCCAAATAAACCAGTTGGACTGTAACCTGGTGTTGTGTGATTTTTTATCTGTTAAATAGGACAGCAAAAAAAAGTTAGTTTGATTAACATTAATCAAACTGTTGGTGTCCAAAACCAATAACATTTAAGCACAGCTTTGAGACCATGCCACATGAGCAGCCTTTGGGAACTGGTACATTGTGTAGATTATAAGGTATGCGTTCAGGGTTGAGTTTCTTAAATGCGTGGAAACTATTTTTTAAAATCTACAGAAGGCTTTTTTAAAACAAAAAAAACTGATGATATTTAAACATATCCATGTTAAATGATTTAAACAACACAAATGCAGCCATTTCTAGAGGTGATTTGGAGATGCTGGCGTTGGACTGGAATGTACAAAGTTAAAAATCACACAAGGAGAAAGTGAGGACTGCAGATGTTGGAGATCAGAGTTGAAAATGTGTTGCTGGAAAAGCGCAGCAGGTCAGGCAGCAGCCAAGGAGCAGGAGAACCGAAGAAGGGCTTCCTGAAGAAGGGCTCATGCCCGAAAAGTCGATTCTCCTGCTCCTTGGATGCTGCCTGACCTGCTGCGCTTTTCCAGCAACACATTTTCAGCTAAAAATCACACAACCCCAGGTTATAGTCCAACAGGTTTATTTGGAAGCTCGAGCTTTCAGAGCGCTGCTCCTTCATCAGGTGGTTGTGGCGCATAGGGGCAAGGTGTTTGAAGGCAGGGTATTATGTTCACTAGGCTTGCCACAAACTGTTTTGTTATTTACACATGAAAATAAAACAAACAAACTTTCCCCACCAATCTCTGGTATGTTAAACCCACTGTCATTTACTAAAGAATTCAACTTTTGCATATTCAATTCAAGAGGAATGTCATCTGAGAGTTGTAAGTCTGTGGAATTCTTTACTGTCAAGGCTGGGTCGTTAAGTATAGTGAAGGCCAAGACACACAAATCATTAATCAGTCAGAGGAAATCAAGGGTTACGGTGTAAAGGCAGGAGAGTGGAGCTGGGAATCATCAGACCAATCATCATCTCATTCGAGGGCAGAGTAGACTCAATGGTCTGTTTCTGCTTCCATGTCTTGCAGGATTGCCAGAGACAGAGCCTCCATGCCCCGATGATGGGGTCACATGCATAGGGTGGGCCCTCACAGGTCAAAATATTCCCTCCAAGAAGCCCATCCTCTCCCGAGGTAACCACTGTACTGAAGGTATAGGTGCCCCACAGTATTTCTTCACCCTCTCACCGCTGATTGCCAGGGGTGTTGCCAAGCTGAGAAGGGCTTCCACACCGAATCAGAAGAAAACACATCCACTGTCTCACAATTTGCAAGCTCAGAAACCCCATTTCAATCCTGAAACGTGCAAGGAAAATCCAGCACCAAACGGCAAAACAAAAAACTGTCAAGCAACAGAAATAGAGAGCCCAGATCACTAGCATTTCTAATTATGTCTCATCATAAATTTAAACAACACCAATACAGTCAGGTAAACCACGTTTCACCGAAAACTCTAATACCGTGTAACTACAAATACAGAAAATATCAAATGGCAATAAATGCTCAACAGTCTAAGGCAGAAACTTGCTACAAAACAAGTATACTTGCCAATCAGAAAATCATGCCTGATTTTTAAATTCAAACTGCTCCAGCAGTCTTTCACAAACCAATGAAATAAAATAACCAATACTGCATAAGGATTGTAAAATCTTGATTTTCCAGATGCAAAACATTGCATCTGATTTTTTTTTTGTTTTGTTTTGTACAGCATTCAAATTGAAACTCTGTAATGGATGCTCCCTCTGGGCTCATTGACATAGGTAGTGCCCTAACCTCTGGATCAGAATCTATGACCTTGAGTTCCCCCTAGCCCAGAGTTGCACCACAACATGTTGATTCAAGACTTAGCAGCCTCGAACAAATCTTAATTACAAACAGGCCAGTGAGTTAGGGCAACTCACAAGCCCACGTAAGGATGACCTCTAAAGAGAACTGTATGTAAATGGTTAAAAATCACAAACACCAAGTTATAGTCCAACAGGTTTATTTGAAAGTACCAGCTTTTGGAGCACTGCTCCTTCATCAGGGTGTGAGATTTTTAAACTTTGTCCACCCCCAGACCAACACCAGCATCACCACATCATGTATTTACAAAGCAGTTCAAGAGGTCAAGAAAATAAAACCTAAATCCCACAAACCTAAATGTATTTTGAAGAGTTCAAACACAGAAGAAAAAAAATATGTAAAATAAGTTTGCAAATGATATCCATAATTTCTCAGGTGTGGTGACACATCAAGAGTGCTTTGAAGTGTGTCAAATTTGTACTGTATGATTAGATTAGATTCCCTACAGTGTGGAAACAGGCCCTTCGGCCCAACAGGTCCACACCGACCCTCCGAAGAAAGAGTGACCCATTCAGACCCGTTCTCTTCTGTGTATGCAATGACCTCTTTTAAATAAAGGAAAATAAAGTAAACAAGACAACTTAATCTGACCATTAAAAAAAAACTAAATGACCACCTGGCTTAATTTCACTAGGTAAAGCTTGGTTAAAGTTTAATTTCACGTTTCTCATTCATAAATTAGTACAAAAAGTCCAAAACTAAACAGGACTGAACTTTGTTCATTTTGATACACAAAATACACATTTTGATACACATTTTGATTAAAAAATGTTAAAGGAAGACACCAGAGCACTGAGAGACAAAGTTCCCTTAGTTTCTTTTTTTTTAAAACTGCTATTCCCTTCTCTCTACCACTCGGATTAAATTAATAACAAACTTCTAAAGTATTCAAGCCGTGCGCTCATTTGCAAATTTCCTGCTTTTAAAAGTCCAGGAGTTGAAAGAGAGACGCTCAACATAGAAACGATACCTGATTATATTTTTTTTTAAAAAATAAAAGATGCAGTTTAGTGAAGGGAGGACTTACCAGCAGCAAAATGATCAACGCCGCCATTGCCCGGGAACTTGCACCTAAAGTGAATCGGCGGAAAGTCGCTCCTGGAAGCTGATGGCCGAGGGGGCCGGTGAGTGACTGATGGGTCAGCTTTCTGGGTTGTGAAACAAAAAAAAAAGTTTGTGCGAGTAATTAAAAAAAAAGTAGTAATTTTTGTTTTTGGTAAACACACCTTCCGAAAAATATGTGAAATCCGCGTTAAAATGTATATTTCGCCTAAAAAAAAATGCGAAGTTCACCTTTACAAAAAGTCTAGAAGCTCAGACTCTGGAAATGGATGAGGTTTTTACGCGTTTAAAAAAAATAAGCCAGCGAAGAGACAACTAAAGTTATTCTAGTCCAAGGTAACCTTTTAAGAAAGTGACTCCTTCCCCCTGCTGCTTTCTCCTCAGAGTGGCGGCCGCTTGTTTCCCCACAACTGGCTTTAGGCTCTGGCTGGGAGTGAACACCCGCCCTCTCTCCTTCACACACTCACCTGGGCGCGGCTCCAGGTGAGCTCTCTCCTCCCTCTCTCCTCTCTCACACCTTCCCCTCCCCTCTCTCTCAGTCACTTACCTGGCGATGCTCCAGGTGAGTTCCCTCCTCTCTTGGACCTTCAACTGGGTGACGCTCCAGGTGAGTTCCCCCCCAGACCCTCACCTGGGTGAGTTCCCTCCTCAAACCCTCACCTGAGTGACACTCCAGGTGAGTTCCCCCCAGACCCTCACCTGGGTGAGTTCCCTCCTCAGACCTTCACCTGGGTGACGCTCCAGGTGAGTTCCCTCTTCAGACCCTCACCTGGGTGATGCTCCAGGTGAGTTCCACCCCCCCAGACCCTCACCTGAGTGAGTTCCCCCCTCAGACCCTTACCTGAGTGAGTTCCCTCCTCAGACCTTCACCTGAGTGAGTTCCCTCCTCTCTCAGAGCTTCACCTGGGTGACGCTCCAGGTGAGTTCCCCCCCCCCCCAGACCCTCACCTGAGTCAGTTCTCTCCTACCTCAGACCCTCACTGCTAATGCACTGCTGCCTCACAGTACAGGGACCTGGGTTCAATTCCCACACTTGGTGACTCTGGAGTTTGCACATTCTCCCCATGTCTGCGTGGGTTTCCTCTGGGTGCTCTGGTTACCTCCCACAATCCAAAGATGTGCAGATCAGGTGAATTGGCCATGCTAAATTGCCCATAGTGTTAGGTGCATTAGTCAGAGGTAAATATAGGGTAGGGGAATGGGTCTGGGTGGGTTCTCTTTGGAAGGTTGGTGTGGACTTGTTGGGCCAAATGGTCTGTTTCCGCACTGTAGGGAATCTAATCTCACCTGGGTGATGCTTTGATCTTCACCTGAGTGAGGTACCCTCTCTCTCAGAACCATACCTGGGTGACTCTCCAGGTGAGTTTCCTCCTCTCCCAAACCCTCACCTGGGTGAGGCCCCAGGCAATCTCTCCCTTCCCCTCTGCACTACTTGCAGCAGCAAAAGGGGGTGGGGCTTCCCTCTCTGTGCATCACTTGTCGGGCAGAGCCCAGTTCCCCAGGTATGTGTATACACCAGCTCCATCTCCATGGTAACCAGGAAGGACCATGAGATGGCACAACAGGTCTGCTCCTCACCAATCGGGTAATGTATGTCAGAACAGTGCTGACTAAGACACTTCACAGGATTCTTTAAAAATGACGAATACATTCTGTATCGATCAACTGATACTAATTTTCAGCAAATGGGTGGGTTCCTCTTGCTTGCTCCTCAGTTACTACCAATCAGAATGCTTAACATTCCTGCCTACTCTTCACTTCCCCAACCCTCCACATGACCTCTCATACACTTTCTTATCGAGAATCTACCCAGCTCTATCTTTAAAAGTATTCAAAGACTCCACTTGCAGTGTCATTTGTGGCAGAGTTCCAATGACTCTCAGTGAGAAAAACATTTCTTTTCTCTCTCTTAATTTGGTGCTCCCTTAAACTGAAACAGCGTCTCTCCTAATTCTAGGAACTCCTACAAGAGGAAATGTTCTTTCCTCATCCACCCTGTTTATGGGGAAGAAATGTAATAGTAAAGTCACTGTAATCCAGGTTAATGATCTGGGAGAACATATTTAAATCCCATTGTGTCAAATGGTAAAAATTGAAGTCAATAAATCTGGACTTCAAAGTTAGTCTAATAGTAACCATCTGTATTGTCATAAAGAGCTATCCTTACCTGGTCTGGCCTGCATGTCACTCCAGACCCACAGCAGTATGGTGCACTCTTTACTGCTCTCCAATGGCTGAGCAAGCCACTCATTGTAACACAACCATTGTTTTCATTCCTTCTACCTTTTCCAGATGGACCATGCAGCATCAATAGGTTTCACAGGTCGGCATAACATCGGGTCTGAAGAGCCTGTACTGCGCTGTAATGTTCTATGTTCTATCAACACAGACGTCAGGCAATAGCAAACACAACCCTGCCGAATCTACAAAATTGTCCCTCATTATAATGGGGGAGCATGTGCTGCCAATGGGAGAGCTATCTTACGGACTAGCCTGACATGATCACATTCGTGGAATCGTACCTTACACACAAAGTTCCAGACACCACAGTCGCCATCCAAAGTAATACAGAAACATAGAAGATGGGGGAAGGAGTCGACCATTTGAGCCCCTCGAGCCTGCTACACCATTCAATATAATCATGGCTGACCATCAAACTCAGTACCCTCATTCCATCCTCTCTCCCCATATCCCTTGATACTTTTTGCCAGAACTCCAAATCTACCTACCTTTTGAAACAGTGTAAATGTTTTGGCCTCAACCATAAGGCATAGGAGCAGAAATTAGGCCATTCAGCCCATCGAGTCTGCTCCACCAATCAAACATGGCTGATAAGTTTCTCAACCCCATTCTCCCACTTTCTCCCCGTAACCCTTGATCCCCTTGATACTCAAGAACCTATCTATCTCAGTCTTAACTACACTCAATGACCTGACCTGCACAGTCTTCTGTGGCAGTGAATTGTCACTTTCTGTGCAGTGAATTCCACACTCCATGGATGAAGAAATATTTCCTTATCTCAGTTCTTATCCTTAAATTATGACCCCTGACCTCCCCCAATATCAGGAACATCCTTCTTTCATTTACCGTGTCTAGTCTTATTAGAAGTTTATATCCCTTGTGTATCCTAGAGGGGGCAACACAGTGGGATTCAGCTGGGAAGGAGTTACCCTCAGAGTTATTATAGTGTTATTCATTACAAAAGTGGTAAATCTCCGTTAACAACTAAACTATATTCCAGATTTGAAGTTAATCTCGACAAATATATTCATGCAGCAAACAAAACAATACTGCTCTGCAAAGCTGATGTGAGCTTTACAAAAAAAAAAGCAAAAAGAGAAAGACACCCTGGAGGATTGGTTCTGAGCTCAAAGGAGAAAATGGAATGACTTCTCATTGTTCAGCAAGTTTCCTGTTACTGAAATTGAAATGCTATCATTGCAGAATGATGGAACATCTTCAAACCAGATGGTCCCCAATCAGTTCAGAAGGCAAGTCAGTTTGCCTTTAGTGTCCTGGTAGAAGTAGCTATCAGGGTTTTTGAGGTAGTCAGAGACACTGATGTCTAGAAATTCCTCAGGTCTTCTCATTTCTTTAGTTGAAAGAATGATCTGTGCAGCTTGACCTGCTATCATGTTCCCCTTTTTTTTAAAGCAAAAAAAAACACCTTGGAGGTCTTTTATTTTCTACTAGAGACACATCTGTGTCCTGGAAAAACAAGAACCATCTTCAGAAGACTGTAGTTGGCAATCTTCAGCACATGGCTGTCCATTTCTTCTGATACAAAATTGTCCAGCAATCAAAACCATAAACCTCTCTCTTAAAAGCTTTGCTTGGCTGCTTCCCAAAGTTATTCATAGAGTTATATAGCATAGAGACAGGCCTTTCAGTCCACCATGTCATTGACAGCCAACAGGTGAAGGCCCCTCAAGCTTGCACTACCATTCAATAGGATCACGGCTGATCCAACATTCCTCACACCCACCTTCCTGCCCTTTCCCTTGATTCCCCGACTGATCAAGAACCTATCGGTCTCTACCTTAAATATACAGAAGAACGCTGCCCCCACAGCTCTCTGGGGCAAGGAGTTCCAAAGACCCCCAACTCTCTGAGAGAAGAAATTCCTCCTCATCTCAGTCTGAAATTGGTGCCATTTTATTCTGAGACTGTCCCCTCTGGTCCTCGACTCTCACAGGAGGGGAAACATCCTGTCAGCATTGACCCTGTCAAACCCCCTAAGAATCTGATATGTTTCACCTCACATTCTTCTAAACTCCAGTGAGTAGAATCCCAATCTATTTACCCTTTGCTCATGAGACAATCCCTCAGAACATTAACTCAGTTTCTCTCTCCATGGTTGCTGCCAGACCTGCTGAGTTTCTGTTTTTAACTTGTGTTTTGATAAGTTAACAGAGAGTTAATGAGAATAAAGCAGTTGACGAAGTGTACATGAACTGCCAAAAGGTGTTTGATAAATTCCGCACAACTGACTAATAACAACAATCAAAAGCCATGAAACAGAAAGGGTACAATGGCATCATTGATATGTATGTGATTGAGTGACAGGAAACAGAGGTTTCTGCTAAATGAATGCTTTTCTGGAAAAAGACATACACTGCAGTGGTTGGTAGTAGGATCCACTGTCGGGCGGCACAGTGGCTCAGTGGTTAGCACTGCTGTCTCACAGCACTGGGAATCCGGGTTCGATTCCAGCCTCTGGCAACTATCTGTATGGAGTTTGCACATTCTCCCCATGTCTGCGTGGGTCTCCTCCGGCTGCTCCAGTTTCCTCCCACAATCCAAATATGTGCAGGTTAGGGTGGAATGGCCATGCTAAATTGCCATAGTGTTAGGTGCATTAGTCAGGGGTAAATGTAAGGTAAATGTAAGGTAAATGTAGTCTGGGTGGCTTGCTCTTTAGAGGGTCGGTGTGGACTTGTTGGGCCAAATGGCCTGTTTCCACACCGTAGGGATTCTATGATTTTCTTGAGAGAAGAATGAGGGGTCTTGTGTCGATTGGGAGAAATTTTGTTTTCATTGGTGGAAGGTTTGCGAACCAAGAGGGTAGTCAGCTCAAGAGGACTTTGCATTGTAGAAACTGAGAGACAAAAGCTATGTTGTGAACAGGGAGGTTGAATGTGGATGAAGAAGAAGTGTTGGGAAGACTAGCAGTACCTCAAGGGGGTACATGAATTAGCTCCAATAAAATGCATCCAGTGTTCCCACTAAATGTATTTCTCATGTGTGGACCTCTGATGTTCCATATGCAGCAGCTATTTCCAGAACCAGAAATCATCCATTTTGGTCAGAACAGCAAAATGGACGATTATTGAAATGGTGAAAAATTGCAGCATGCTGCTGTGCAGAGGGACCTGGGCGTCCTTGTGCATGAATCACCTGGTTTGCAGGTGTAACAAGTAATAAAGAAGGCAAATGGAATATTGTCCTTTATTGCTAGAGGGGTGAAGTTTAAAAGCAGGGAGGTTATGCTGCAGCTGTACAGGGTGCTGGTGAGGCCACACCTGGAGTACTGTGTGCAGTTTTGGTCCCCTTACTTGAGAAAGGATATACTGGCACTGAAGGGGTTGCAGAGGAGGTTCACCAGGTTGATTCCGGAGTTGGAGTTGGCTTATGAGGAGAGACTGATGAGAGTGGGACTACACTCATTGGAATTTCGCAGAGTGAGGGAGGATCTTAGGGAAACATATAAAATGATGAAGGGAATAGATAAGATAGAAGCAGGGAGGTTGTTTCCACTGGTGGATGAAACTAGAACGAGGGGGCATTGCCTCAAAATAAGAGGGAGCAGGTTTAGGACTGAGCTGGGAAGGAACGTCTTCACCCAGAGGGTTGTGAATCTGTGGAATTCCCTGCCCAGTGAAGTAGTTGAGGCTCCCTCGTTGAATGTTTTTAAAGCGACAATAGATAGATTTTTGAACAGTAAAGGAATTAAGGGTTATGGTGGGGGGATGGGTAAGTCGAGCTGAGAACATGAAAAGATCAGCCATGATTTTATTGAATGGCAGAGCAGGCTCGATGGGCCGAATGGTCTACTCCTGCTCCTATTTCTTATGTTCTTATACAGTGATGGGTGTCAGCATGTGGATCAGGGAATGTTGGATTCATTGTAAACTGGTGATAGAAATCAGGGCAGACACTAGGTGTGCTTGCTACAACCATTCCAGCTGTAGAGATGGCGTCAAAGGAGTGGAAGTTTGCAAAATATTACACCCTTGATCACATGAAGTGGAGAAATACAAATCTGGCAATTACAGTTCAGTCAGTTTAATATCAGCAGCAGAGAATCCTCCAGGAACAATAATTTGGTCCCAACAACAGAAACTTTGGAAGCATTTTGAGGATTCCATTAATTTAAATCACTTGTAAATCATCCAAAATATTGCGGCACCATCATTGACAATCAGAAAAGAGAATACTTAAAATTCTCACTCCTGCTCCTGAATGGACAATGGCCTTAGTTAAGAATTGAATGAATGAATAATACATCACTGTGTGATTGAGGCATGTTGGAAAATTCCCTAATGTAAAGTATTAAGAATTAATTAACTGACAATAGAAGATAACAAATGAATTTGGTACATTGGATGTACGACATTGGGTGGAAGAAAGTCGTGTGTGTGTGTGTATGTGTGTGTATATATTTGCATGTGTGTGTGTTTGCGTGAGAGAGTGTGTGTGTGTATGTGTATCTGATGTATACATGTGAGTGTGTGTGTTTGCGTGAGAGAGTGTGTGTATGTGTATCTGTTTGAGAGTATTTGTGTGTGTGTCTGTACATGCATGTATACGTGTGTGTGTACATGCATATATGTGTGTGCATTTGTGTGTTTGTGTGTGTAAATGTGTGTGTGTGTGTGAGAGAAAGTGTGCGTGTGTCTGTCACTCCCTCTCATATTGATCTTTTCATCATCAGCTCCTTTCATATTTACATCTGACACATCTTCTAATCTGTGCCTCATTTGCCTGAACTCTTGCTCTGAGTCAGGAAGAGTCATGGTGTTTCCCTGGTATTTCCCTGGTATCCCATACCAAGCCATCTTGACCTGCAGAAAGAAAGGCTGAGCATTAGTCAGTTTCTGTTAGTGTGCACAGCAAGGACATCATCATAAGTGAACCAGCTCTCTAAGCATTTGATAAATTATCAATCTCCTGCCTTTCCCTGTAGCCATACATATTGTTCTGTGTAAATGCCCCCAAGTATATCTCAATTGAACCCACCTCCACATCCCCTGGACCACTCATTGTGTATAAGTGTTATTTTCTCACCATACATTTACTTCTAATGTAAAACAGTTTGAAATGTGTTCTCTGGCTCAAGCCCCTTTTACAAGTGGGAACAGTTTCTTCCTGTCCACTCTGCACAGATCCCTCATGATATGAAAGTTCTATCAAATCACCCCCTGCCTTCTCCTATCCAATGGAAACTGTCACAATATCTCCGGCCTTTCCTCAGAGCTGAAGTTTCCTTAGTACCATTCTCATACATTTCACCTTCCCAATACAATCATATCCTTCTGGAAATGGGCACACAGAACTGTACTCAATAGTCCAGATGAGGTCTAATCCACGTCCTAGATAAGTTCAACATAACCTCCCTACTCTATGCCCATCTTAGTGAAGCCTAGAGTATTGCATTTTTATTAACAGCTCTGTCCACATATTCTGCCATGTTCAATTACTTTTGTACATACACCCAGGTCCCTCTGCTCCTGCAGTCCTTTAGAATAGTACTGTTTATTTTGTACAGTCTCTCCATTTCCTTTGTACCAAAGTGTAGCACCTCACATTTCTCTGCACTCGATGTCATCTGGGAGATAGTGAGGACTGCAGATTGCTGGAGAGTCAGAGTAGATCGAGTGTGGCGCTGGAAAAAGCACAGCCGGTCAGGCAGCATCTGAGGAGCAGGAGAGTCGATGATGAAAGTCCTGTTCAAGGGTCCTTCCTGAACCGTTGATTCTCCTGCTCCTCAGATGCTGCCTGACCTGCTGTGTTTTTTGCAGCGCCGCACTCTATTTATTCTGCCACCTACTCTACCAAGTTGTCAATGTCCTTTTAAGCTCCACACTGTCCTTTTCATAGTTTATACTTCTCCCAAGTTTTATGTCATCTTTGAAATAGCAGGGGTCCCAATACTGACCCCTGGAAACTCGTCTATGAACATTCACCGACCTG